>NC_140286.1:10260981-10373481 GCF_964030765.1 Micromesistius poutassou
TAGGAGACGATTCCTGTCAATGCCGGTCATTTGCATCTTCATAAAACTTATAGAGCTACTCCTTGCGCCACCATAACGAAAGGCCACCAGTATTGCATTACAGAACCGAAATATTAAGGTAGGCCTATAATAACGACCCTTTCTTCTGAGCAGCTCAACAGACTCTCTCTGGGGATTTGCACTAGCACCTTTCCCTTTCTGACGGGTTAAAAGAGATCGTTGGCTGACAACCAATTCCCCCCAGACTCTGTCAGACTTCTCGACAGCCGGCCAAATCATTCAATTAAATAAATGTAAAATATTTCGATGATGGCCTTTAAGTGAATGACCATGTTTTTGCTTAATAGATTTCTGGATAAACGGGCTGTTGATTACATTAGGTGGGCCAAGTCCAGCCTTTTAATCAGTGACTTTCAACAGCCTTTAAACGCATTTTGTATTTAATACGGTATAGGCCTATACGATTAGGATAATGCATTTAATTGAACAAAAACTTTACCAGATTTCAGTTAAAATTAGTTACTTTATAGTATTTGCTTGGAAAATAGTATGGGATTCTTTATGCATTGTTTCAAAAAAATTATAAAATTGTCTTATATCATTGTGAAATAGCCTATCAAAAAAAATGTTGTAAGCCTATCTGGATTTATCATATACACAAGTAGGCTTATTTTAATTAATTTGAACACAGATCCGTTAGGTTCATATATCAAACTTAATGCATTGGCTTCAGAACCTATAACTCAGGACTGTTTGGTCTGCGCTTTTCATCTTTGACTTTCTACATTTGTTTTTTTTGCGTGTGAACAACCGTCGAAATTGTGAGAAACGAAAATTGCAAATTTTGTGCATTTTGGCAGTCAATAATAACTCAGGTAGTTACAAAATCAACTGCATTTATGAGGACAATCGCAAATTTTGTGCAGAAATACATGTGCAATACAGTTCCCCGGTGAACAGGCCTATAGCTCCCACACCTGGACACCTGGACACCTTTACAGTTCATGGGACATTTAACACTCCAAAAGTTCCTTTCGTTGCATAACTCCTGTTTAACAACCTCTAAGGCTCATTTACTGGACTAAAAGGTGAAAGCATAAGATTACTTTCCTCCAACAAATTCTTAATATCTGAGGTCAAGATAAATACACCAGCGAGTGAAATCGGAATATACCATAATTCAACAGAAACAGAGTGTAAAGGCATCCACATACATATTTTTACGGATCAATAAATAGCGAAATAAATAAATAAATAAAATAATTTACATTTACCACACAACTTCAACTGCAAATACAAATGCTTCTGCTTCACAATTATTATTTTTTTTTCGTTTCACCAAACAGTTTGTAGTACAGTTTTTACTGTATTTATAGAACCGACCCCTAACATGCAGGTCTCCAACACAGATGGAGGCTCCAAAGTATCCTTCTTTAGCTCATTTTTTAAATGATATCCTCAACTTGATGGCCATAAGGGTAACTCTATACTAGTTATATAACATTAAGAAGAGATTGTGTTGGGCTCCTTTGCATAGCTCCGTTTATTGCGAACAGATTGAAAGCTTTGACGCTTGAAAAGAAAAAAATGAGCAATTCCACCAAGTTTCGTTGCCTTCATCGGAAGGATCGTCCAGCTTCTCTACCAGACAACAACATGGGATAGTCTTGTTTAATTTAGATGTTGTAGAATTGTGATCTTTACCGAATAGTTATGGCCTATACTATGCACTGGATTTATGTACCACCAAACTCTACTCCCTAGCCTTGTGTGTGTGTGTGTGTGTGTGTGTGTGTGTGTGTGTGTGTGTGTGTGTGTGTGTGTGTGTGTGTGTGTGTGTGTGTGTGTGTGTGTGTGTGTGTGTGTGTGTGTGTGTGTGCGTGTGTGTGTGTGTGTGTGACTCATTTTCATCTCTCAAGCAGTTTCTCAGAGTCTCTCAAAACTTGAGATCCAAAAAAGCATACAAATAAAAGTGACGTAGACCAGCCTACACCAGACAAACCAACGCAAAAGTTGCACCACAAGGTCAAACTCAAACGCAATAAAACCAGTTTTATCTCTTATTGTCATTCACGTGTTTCGTGCGTCAACAGTCCCTCTCTTTTGAACTCCTCTCTTAAAACGTGGCATACATCCCCGTTGTTGAAAACGTTTGCTCCCAGCTCCCCATCAATTGTGGAAAGCGCCGTGCATCTCCGCCTGCGGCTGGTAGGGCTGGCCGCGGAGGTGCAGGTCGTAGGGGAACCGGGCCTCGGGGCCCCCCCCTCGGTACATGGAGTTCTGCCCGAGCGTGGCGCGGCCTGGCGCACCGCAGTAGCGCATCCCGTAGGGACTGCTCTTGCTGTATTCGGACGCGTCGTCGTGGTGTTTCAGCGAGAAGATCCCGTTGAAGTTCATCGGCGGGCTGAGCGGCCCGTCCAGGTGAGGACTCCCGCCCTCCGGGGACGCGTTCTCGTAGTAGCCGGCGTCGTACGCGGCACCACCGTAGTTGTAGTGGCGGAAGGGCTTGGCGCTGTCCGCGGTACCTCCGACGCCGCCGCTGCTGTGGCCCGGCGGGGCGCTCGCCTCGGAGCCGGGGTAGGGGTACATGGAGTCGTAAGGGGGGGGCCTCGCGGAGAACATGACGTCCCCGTTGTGGTCGGTGAGGAAGTTTCTGGCGTTCAGCTGTAAACACCCCGCGACTAAGTTGGTGGTGGGCTGGGACAAGCCCTTGCACAGGGTCTGCACGAAGGCGAGCAGGTCCGGCCTCTTCCCGGCGCTCAGAGTCTCGGACAGAGCCCAGATGTAGTTCTTAGCCAGCCTGAGCGTCTCGATCTTGGAGAGTTTCTGCGTTTTGGAGTAGCACGGCACCACTTTACGGAGGCTCTCCAGCGCCGCGTTCAGGCCGTGCATGCGGCTCCGCTCCCGCGCGTTCGCCTCCTGCCGTCGAACTTTGATCCGCTCGTGGCGCCCCTTGGACGGCTTCTTCCTGCGGGGCCCCCGCGTCTTGGCGAGCCCGTTGGCGTCCGGCTCGTCCTCCTCCCTCTCGTCCTCGTCCTCGTCTCTCTCGGAGAGGTCCTCGTCCTCCAGCAGGTCATCATCGCGCATGTCCGAGTTGGACATCTCCTCGTGCATGCTGTCCCGCCGGCCAATGTCGCGCGCCAGGTCCTCAGGTAACGTCTCGCGGGGGTAATTCGCACCGAACCGTGGCTCACACATCATAGCTGGTTCATCGATGGGCAATGTCAACATTTTCCTAGAAAGGAACAGCAGACACACACACACACACACACACACACACGAACACACACAATGAGCCCGGGTGGTCCAAACAACGTATTGTTATGTCATTTTATTAGATGGTGAGTACCCCACACCCACACACCCGCACGCACAAACACACACACGGGATTTACTGTTATTGCCCCCCTTTTAAAAAACAGTCACTCAAGTCATCATAACGAAATAAATACGATCGACGAAAAGTTGATCTGGAAATGCAGCCGGCACTTTCCCCAAACAACGCGATAGGAGTAGGGGTCCTACCTCTGGACGTGTCAGCGGGCAGCAGACATGGCACCAAATATCTCCTCCAGAATACCGTCCTGCACTCTCTCCTCCTGCACAACACACAATGAGACCACGCGATGCTGTCTGAGTGTGTGTGTGTGTCTGTGTGTGTGAGTGTGTGTGAAGCCTTCTGTATCTCTTCCCTCTTTCTCTTCCTCTCTTCTCCTTTCCCTCTCTCTTTGAGAAATGACACTCATGCCAACTGCCAGAGTGGGTATACCCACGCCATCTGCCGCTGACGTCCCGTGGCAGCGTAGATCACGTGCTTGTTGTCCCGTGGGACCTCCATTCCTTACCGATCATCTGGCATCTCCGGTAATGGGGAGAGGGAGGCCCGCGCACACCGTCAACATCTCAAACCGGAGAAGGATAACAACTTTAATTTTTATTTATTATTTTTTTTCATCTCCGTTAAAATATAAATTGATTCATGAGATTCATCAGAAACTTTGTGTGTGTGTGTGTGTGTGTGTGTGCGTGTGTGTGTGTGTGTGTGTGTGTGTGTGTGTGTGTGTGTGTGTGTGTGTGTGTGTGTGTGTGTGTGTGTGGTTGCATGCATGTGCGTCTGTCTGTCTGTCAGTCAGTCTGTCTATCTATATCTCTCTCTATCTATCTATCTATCTATCTATCTATCTATCTATCTATCTCTCTATATCTATCTATCTATCTATCTATCTAACTATCTGTCTGTCTATCTATCTATCACTCTATATCTATTCATCTATCCATCTATCTATTCATCCATCTATCTATCCATCTGTCTATCTATCTGTCTATCTATCTATCTGTCTGTCTGTCTGTCTGTCTGTCTGTCTGTCTGTCTGTCTGTCTGTCTGTCTGTGCATCTCACTGTCTATCTGTCTGATATTTAGGTGGTCAAATATAAGTACTTTAATCCATACTGTATATATTTAGCTACCAGTCACATTTGTTTTACGAGTTGTCCGCACTAAAAGTGACACTGTGACGATAATCTCATAATATAACACAACCATAACCTTATACGCACGGGGATCCATCTTTCTAATTAAACGCTGTGTAAAACCCAGGCAGCGAGTCACAAATTAAAGCGGAGTCACAACAAACGCAAACAAATCATCCGTCTACACAACAAAGTGTTACGTGCTCCCTGCGTTTCTGTCCCCGGCGCCGCACACACTTGATCGCTATCATTTTCCCTGCTCTATTATTATTAATCAGGTTCAGGCCGGTGTGGGGGCACACATCAGCTTCCGGTGGGGTACGTCTAAGAACACGCCAGAGACCCCTCCCACCCCCCACCCCAACCCCCCCCCCCCCCCCTCCGTCTGCATAGTCCTGGTGGCTTTATAGTACCTCTAAAGCACACCCCATGGAAATGGCCCAATGGCTCGCTGCCAACTCCACAATGGGCCACAGCTGGTGCTGGATATGGGTGTATGCACTCCTCAGTTAGTGTTGAATACATTCACAAACAACCTGACACACACACACACACACACACACACAATGATATGCACACACACAGGCGCACGCACGCACGTATACGTACGTACACACTTTCACACTCTCCCAGGTATGTGTGTGTGTGTGAATGACCTTGTTGCAAGGGGAATCAATTACGGACCCTTATCACCTTATCAATCTATCGGTGAGCCCTTGGACACTTATCGCTTAGACAGTGATATATACAGATACATATACAGATACACATACAGATATATATATATATATACAGATATATATGAGCCTGGCCGATTGTCCCCCTTGCACTGCCCGTGACACCTCCAGACGCCTCAGTAGTTAAAGACGACTGGTAGCAGCGAGAGGCTCTTTGCGGCCGTGATGCCTCGTGTAATGGAGGATGTGCCAACGCCGGCGCTAATACGCGCCGCTGATGGCGTCACTCCAAATGTACACGAGACGACCTGACACGATTGTGAACATGCGGGTGAACGCATGAACACACGCACCTACGTGTGTGTACCTGTGTGTTTGTGTGTGTGTGTGTGTGTGTGTGTGTGTGTGTGTGCGCACACACGCGCTCACACAAACATTTCATACACATGCATCCGCACATGCATTCACACGTGTGTGGGCACACACACACAGACACACACACACACACACCACACACATTGTTTCCTACACACATGCAAATGTGCACACATACACACATAAACATTCATTCAAACACACATTCACACAAAAGATCTATTCCTTCATCACTGCAGTCCCGAAATGCCTCAGCTGGTGTTCTGGTCCAGCACCCAAACACACACACACACACACACACACACACATACACACACACACACACACACACACACACACACACACATAGCATCTGATGAGTCAAACTCCCCATCTCAGACTAATCAGTTGACTGCACTAATTGCAAATGCAAATATGCAAATTTATATTAATTAATTACTCCACTAATTAGTTCTCTTGTCTTTTCAGGTAATAAATCATGGTGTGGTTGAGAGAAAGCACGTGAGAGTGAGATATGATGGGGATCTTTTGTCTCTGAGAGTTCCTAGTTTCATGTCTTGAACTAAAGCATGTGACTTTATATGACAGCCATATACTCCCTCCACACACACACACACACACACAACCACACACCTTTTTTTCGCACAGCAACCCTTCCCCTAATTAATACATGTAATGGATCTTTTACAGATCATATTTCCAGAATCTCCAACAAAGGTCTCTAATTTGAGCAGAGGAGTAAATAGCTCGGGTCGGCTCAACCTGGGCTCAGTCGGCTCTCACTTACAGTTCCCGCGCCTGTCTTCCTTTTTAATTATCACATTATCAGCTTTTATAGGCATGGTGTGAGGTGTACGACGGCATCGGAAGGTGCCACCAATCGCACGTTATGTTGAAAGTGTTCCACAATTGATGTCAGCAGTTAACGTTAAGAGCCCCCATCCCGGGTGAGGGGTGCGAGGTCGGGTTGGATGTGGAGGGCTTAGAGCTGGGGGGGGGGGGGGGGGGGGTCTGTTCAAAGTTCAGCTATGCAGACTGGATCCACTCGGTTGCACTCGGATTGTACAAGGGCAAATGTGTTGTTTTAGTTTTTTTTTTAATTTAACATTACAAATTGAAAATGTTTCACCAGGACGATGTTATTATACACGGCGTGACAAATCACTTCATAGTTTAAAAGTTGAACGTCATGGACACTTCTTGTCAATGCATAAGGAAATAAGGAAGGACCACACGTTTTTTTTTCTTTCCAAAACCTCATCAACGTTGACGTGGTTGGTGTCACGGGTTCAAAACATCTGTTAAGGGTGCCGTGGTTACGACGGGGCTGAGGGATGGGGGTCCGCGTACCAGCGGCGGGGAACAGGCAAGAGGCAGGTGCGGAGCCCCCTACAGCCTCCGCCCCCACGCCGTAGACGGGTGGTACTTGTCAGCTCCAAGGTGTGAGAGTGTAAACGTGTCCCCACCCCTTCCCTCTCCAGCTAGCACCCCAGGGGGGGAATAAGGTTTTTAGTTTTTGTCTTCTTTCTTAAAAGTTGTAGTTTTCCCCACTTAAAAGTATGTATATATGCATGTATGCATGTATGTATGTATGTATGTATATATGTATATGTATGTATGTATATGTATGTACGTATGCATGTATGTATGTATGTACGTATGTTTTTACCTAAATAGGTATAGGAGTCCTTATTGCTTTCTACTTCATAAAATATATTGCGTACTGTATATATGCATACAAATGTTATTTCCACTTAGAATATATAAGGGAATATACAGGCCCCTTTTTTCTCCTCCAGGACGTCCATCACGTTGTCACCGGCTCATTATACGTATATATCTGCATACGATCACGGCATCCATCTTGAAACGTGTGGGAGTGGAATCCTTGCCGTGCGCATCAACACGGATGGCCTTTAGAACAATGGAACCCATTCTTCTTCCTCTTCCTACCTACCCACGAGAAACAACGCCTGTGTTCATCAAGACGGGGCCTACAATCAACAGGAGATAGCACGGCTCAACGTAACGGGACCTATCGCACCCATAGCACCTGGGAGCAGGGACCTTTGCCCTTCATGTCCAGCCCACCTCTCTCTCTCTCTCTCTGTCCCTCTCTCTCCCTCGCTCTCTCTCTCTCCCTCTCTCTCTCACTCCCTGGACATGCGGGCGGAGCGCTGAGGATTCTGGGACTGATTACCAGGGGCCAAGTCTTCCGAGTGCTGTCCTCCAGATGTGCTGTTCTAGCCAATTAGAAACTCCATATGCTGGCCTGCTCAGCTGCCTGGGCGCCCAACATCCCACCCACACAGGTGGGCACCGCGTGGCGGCGGCACCGCCGAGTTGTGTCACTGTTGTTGTTGTTGTTGTTCGTCGCCGCCGGTAACCGTACCTTGGCTGGGCGGGGGGGGGGAAAGTTAGAGAAGACAAAGACCAATGAATATACCGCTGCTAACTCGTCTAACTGAGGGCCCTCAAAGCAACGGAGGTCAGCCGTGCGGGGCCCTTACAGCGCGCCCCGGAACGGTTGAATATATTCTGGTACATTAGGAAGTTGACTTTTCTTTTTTTTTTTGGTCGGGTTTAGTTATTTTGTGTTATTTTCAGTCGCTCGTCGTTTGCGTATTCCGACTGTGTAGCCCACTTAGAAAGTAGCTCACACCACTGCTCTTTTCCGCGGGAACACAGCAGGCATGCAGGTGGGCGGCAGCCATGTGCTAATAAGTATTAAAATATGAATGCATGAATAATGGATGTCTTTAAAAAAATCTATAACGTGAATATGTTAGTACTGCCGGTAAGTCGGGAGGCAGACGTTGAAGCCCCCCCCCCACCCACCTGGGTGTTTAGAAGATGGGTCTGGTTGCCTGCATCTGAAACATCGGCGACAATCTGTTGTTGTGTTGGAGACACGCTACACACAACACTTTGGTATCGCTGTGGGGTGGGATTAATAACATGGTGTCAGATATGCTATTTATTTATGCTGGGGAAGTCACAGCTTGGGTTTAACGGGAACTAGCGGAACCGTATAGAAAACTGTGTGGACGGGTACATTCTACACGTTAAGGCAATTATCAGTGTGGAAATAAATGTCAACACGCCTGTTGTTGATTTTATAAATATACGTGACATCCAGTTATGTATATATTTATGGAATTGCCTTTAACCTTACATTGTTTTTAAAATGGTTTGGCTTGTTCTTGTTTAAATAATCCTTGTACAATTCACAATGATGCACCATATCTTGAGTACAGTTCATGTTAGCTTCTACTGCGCTAGCAAGCACCGCTACCGGTATCCTGGAGCTAGCTTACTACTCAGCCAGGCTGGTGAGTCACTGCTGGTTGGACCGCAGCCCAGATCACATCCAGGGGTAAACAAGAAAGCTGGACGCCCACTCCCGGGTGATCGCACCTTAAAGGATCACAGCCCCTCTCCTTAGATAAGGATCCAAGAGGAAATAGCCCATTCCCAACTAATAGAATGTTGGCTCAGACGTCGGACAGAGAATTGGGTTTGTTCCCAGGCCAGGATGGCTTGATGGGTGGCTGACTGGTTGGCTGACTGGTCGGGCGAGCTGGTAGGCTGGGAGGCTGGCTAGCTGGCTTCCTGCCTGGCAGGCTGGTTGGCTAGCTGGCTTTCTGCCTGGCAGACTGGTCGGCTTGTTGGCTTGCTGCCGGGCGGGCTGCTCCTCTCGCTGGCTGGTTGGCTGGCAGGCTGACTGGCTGGCTGTCTGGCAGGCAGACTGGCCGGTTTGGCTGGCTGACTGGCAGGCGGGCTGACTGGCTGAATGACAGGCTGGCTGGCAGACTGGTTGGCAAGCTGGCTGCTCGCTCGTACCACAGGACTATTTAATTGGCTCTTCATCACTCACTCTAATCGGAGCTCAGGTTTTAACTCCTATCCCCCTATGTGGGATGCACTGCAGATATCGTATGGTTAGTGCGTTGAGTATGGGGGGATTACTACTGCCAAGATCTTAAAATGGATCCTCGCGTGGCTAGTTGTTTCAAAGCTCTTTAGTCTTGCTGAGATGGAGAGAGAATAATAGGTTTGACTATTAGTTTGGAATATTCTCCCGTGTCTATGGCTACATGTGTGAATCGCCAATTATAAGCTGCCTGAGTTTCTTTGTTTGTGTGTGTGTTGGTTTGTGTATGTGTGTGTGTGTGTGTGTGTGTGTGTGTTTGTGTCTGTGTGTGTTTGTGCATGGGCGCATGTGTGTATGCAAACATGTGTGCAGGCACAGACACATCAGCAAACACACTCACAAGCACACGCATACAGCATCAGCATTGCCCGGTGTGTGTGTGTGTGTGTGTGTGTGTTGCACATGCACACCCACACCCACAGGTGTGTCGGATTTTCCTTTTGATGAAGGAAAGGCAAACTAATTAGCAGGCCCAGCTAACATGTTAGGAGCCCTTCCAGCGAGTGGTCCTGTGATTTAATCACACTCAGCCAGACTCCAGAAGACAGCCCACCAAGGGACATATTCACACCCTCCTCTTCCTCCTGCTATTCCTACCTCTCCACCCTGTTTTCAAGTTTGGTGTGGAATTGATGCTGTGGTTGGGGGTTGAAGGCAAATATCTATTAGATCACATGTTTAACGTATAGGCGATTTGTAAACATATATCTGGAGATTATTTTGTGATGTCAATAATACTTAATGCGCCTGATTGAGAAATTATGTCTAAATTTATTATAGGAGATTCAACATTGTTTTACTCACCTTTATAGTATGATGCCGATAACGATGAAAACAGTCTACAGTGTTCACGAGGCCTTGATAAATCACATACTGTGCACTAATAGGGTATAGTTTAATAAAAGGTTTATATAATGTTGTCCAGTCAAACTAAAGGTCACCTTAACTTTAGTGACCTAACTTTTGCATCAAAGTTGTTGTATTGATCATGCAAAACACTCTTATTTATATTCAAAATCTGCAGGTTCATATGCCTACATTACAGAAAAACGAAACTATATCAATAAATTATGTATGTATTGACTGGATCAGAGAATACCATTACAAAAAAAACAAATTAATTAGCTCTTGAATAATCACATACAAAAAATGAACAAACGTTTTGCCACCCAGTGACATGTTTGGGGCATGTACCGCTGTGAGTGGCACTCATGGACTGCCACGTCCATGAAAGTGCAAAGACACAAGAGAGAAGACGTTTGCAGAATGCTCTTGTGGATTGAACATTACAACCACCGCAGGATACATGCTGGTTTAAATACAACAAACACAACACTGCAAATACCAGGAAAAGGCTAATTTGCGTCTGCATCAACTGTGAAACAAAACACATTTTCAACCTCATTAAATAGCTGCCTACCTAACAGAACAAAAATGAAATAAAATGAATGCCGAAAGCCCTA
The DNA here is from genome assembly GCF_964030765.1 of Micromesistius poutassou. Lineage (NCBI taxonomy): Eukaryota > Metazoa > Chordata > Actinopteri > Gadiformes > Gadidae > Micromesistius > Micromesistius poutassou. The sequence goes on from NC_140286.1 coordinate 10,271,902, forward strand.
TGGTTAAACGCAGTCTCCATTCGGAGTCTCCATTTTTTATTAGATATTTTTTGAAGGCCTATGCTATGGGACCTAATACACGATTTCAGTCTTAGTGCAAACAAAGTGGCCATGGGCACCAATGAACAGCTGTTGTATAATTGAATTAACATTCACCTTCTGCTTCGGCACTCAAACTGTGTTAAGAAGCCGCACACAACCATTCGCGAGTTCCATCAAACCTGTCCATGAATATGCATGCCGCGTGGAATAAATATGTGTGGTGCATCTAATGTTTGTGGATTCGCTTATATGGTGCATAGAGTGCCATACAATGACCATCTTGGGAAATTGTCATGGTATACGTCAAGAAGTCGGCAGATAAGTCATTTTTTAGTGCTATGGGCCTTATTAAAGCGAGATCTACTTCAGTTCAGCCATGGTAGTGCGGGTAGCTATTGCAGGTGTAACAGCGACACCCTGTGGTTGCGAGAGCACTTAAGTTTGGAATGTGATCACTGATGTAAGAATAGGCACCCTTATTTATAATTGTTCATCCTTAGATGTATGCTGTTTAAGAACAACAGAGTAGTGCAAATATGTAGCCCTATATATCCCCGGCAGTCATTTACACTTAATAAATGCGTGAACTTGCTGAAGTGAAATCAAACACAAACTGATTTGTAGATCAATGTGTTCTATCGTTTCGTTTTGAGTTGACGATGCTTGTGTCTCTTGAAAGACTTATCAACGTTTTTTTTAATAAAGATCAACGGCAACACACATTATCGCTCTGACTTTACTGTCACATCTATTGATTCAATGTAAACTATGCACTATCCAAATAACGTGTTATCTTTGATTCTCGAACCATGCGTAAATAAAGACAGACGGACATGATGTGAGCCCTTTAAGTCCAGGTTTATTGATACGGCCGTGCAGTCACAGAGAGGTGGCACACACAGTTTGCCCGGCCGGCATGGGTACAAACATGCATGCACATACATGCACAGGTGTACGCACGCAGACGCACACATACACACACACGCTCTCACCTCACGCACACTCACTCACACACACACACACACACACACACTCACAGGCACACATACATACATGTATGCATACAAGCGCAATCGCTGGCACACGCACACATACATACACCCATACTCTAACACACACACACACACACAAACTCCCCCTCTCATTTTCCCTTTCTTATCTTTCTTAATCTTTATCTTATTATATCTTATAATATTGTTGTATCTTTTTTTTTGTATCTTTTCTAACTAATGCACAGACAAACACACACACACACACACACACACACACACACACACACACACACACACACACACACTCGGTCTCTCTCTGTGTTCATTACTCTAATAATGAACACAGAGAGAATTAATTTATTCTCACACAAACATTCTCTCTCTCTCTCTCTCATACACACTCTCTCTCACACACACACACACACACACACACACACACACACACACACACACGCACGCACGCACGCACACAGCAGAAAGAGCAGGTCACAGTGAGGAGATGCACATAGGTGCACATAAATGCACGTTAAGTATTCCGATAGCAGTGTCACGCACACGCATGACAGCCACCTAAACCTCACTAGAACAACATGACATCAACCATATATAGAGTGGTCCTGACTAAACAATAGAGACAACGCGTTTAAACAAACAACAAATAATCTGTTCTGTGATAACTGTTTACAAAACACTATGTTTAGAAGTCTGTACATGTCCTAAATACAACCATATATTGTGTTTTTTTTTGTTGATGATATATTTTTTGTAATTCTAATTCGGCTTTGTAAAAAGGTTTCCTGTTTCGTATTACCTAGCACAGGGTACCACAGGAGCAAGTGGAAGATAGAGCAAAGAAAAGTGACTAGACATGACCACCGACATTACACATATTGGTCCCGTTTGCTAAGTGAAGTGTCCAACCACAGCAGTTGAGAATCGGATGTTGAGTTTCTACTTGAAACAAAAAAAGAACAGTAAAATTAAGCCTCAAATAATAGTGTAATTATGTCTCTTTGTACTTAGACAGGGAGAATAAAATGAAATTAATAAAAGTTACATTCTGTTGACAAGTTTGAACGGGACATTTTTTTGGATGGTCTACTTTCATGATAATAAAAAAGATACGAAAGTAACTATTAAATCTAATTGTTGTATACATTCACTATCAAACAGATTATTAAACTATAAAAAAGTAACTGGCCAACTGAAATTGTGTGTGGATATTCAGCTTGGAGATGCAATAAATATGTCTCAAATAAAACTAACAAAAACAAAATGCGAATGCTCTCCATATTTACTGTATGCATAATGATCCAGTAAATTTTGACCTGTACCACTTCTCAGTTATTTAAGAGGATTAAAATATATCTATTTATTCAGCAATGTTGCACCACTGACTGTTTGATGGGATTTCCTAATGTAGAAGCCACTACTTAATTTGGTGCAAGGACAAACAATAAAAACAATGAAGGAATGACAATGACTTAATAACAATAATAATAATAATAATAATCATCATAAAACATGGCAATGTTGGTATGCTCGGGAGATATACTCTCAAAAATAACTCAACATTTTGGGAGAAACTATATTGTCGGTTAAAAAAAGGCCACAATCTCAGGGAAACAGTTAAACCGTTGTAAATACTGCTAAAACGCTTCTCGTCCAATCACAACACATACAGTGTACAGTTAAGGCTGAAACAGCGTCGCAGAATAAAGTTCAATATATGTTACATATGCACAATATAATAACATCTGCATCTTCTATACATCAACATACAAAGAGGTTTACATGTCTCGGGCAGCTACAGTCAAGAAGCAGCTAGCGGTTGTTTTCATGATGTTCCGATGCACAGCCATCGCAAAGTAGATCATAATAAAACTAAAGCTGGCTGGATTGGAGCTAGCTGGAACAGCTGTGCGAGAGTACGGATTCAACACGCGTGGCAGGGGGACAGGGGGACAGCAGGGCCGGAACATTGTAACCGAACCCGGCAGGAGGAAACCTATTCTGTGATAGGATATACTGAAGCACTGTACAGTGTAATTACACGTAGGAAGGCAACGGGAGTGCTAAAGGACTGTCTGGCTGGTCTAGGAACAGGTGAACAGGCAGGACGGTATGGAGACTATGAGACAACGATCAACGGATAAATCACAGAGAAGATTTACAAAAATGATTAACAACCACAAAAAAAACGAAATAAAATAAAATAACATTTCATATTTTTACAAAAGAACACCCTTCAAAAATAAAACCAAAAAAGCGTTGATATGTTTGAAATGTGCAAGTCGGAAAACCTACATTTTGGACATACAATATCGTATGCTACATCCAAATCTATGTGTCGGTGGATTGTTTCCTCGCAAACGTTTTTTCAACCCTCAAATTAGATCATTAACTCATTCCAAATGTCTGAGTGATTGCGGTGATAAGTTCATTGTAAAAAACAGATCTCTACCAAGAGCTGTATTAGATAATATAGATGTAGTCTCTTTCAAATGGCATGACCCTACAATATAAGGGGTGAAGCCTGTTAAATAGGCAGAGAGGATGTTGAGTCCCTTCTCCATGGAAAAACAAGTGCTACTATCTGCAGAAGAAACACATATGGAAGCCGGCTGTGTGTATATATGTGTGTGTGTGTATGTGAACACAAACCTGTTTTTTTTAAGAAAAAAAAAAGGTTTGACTTTTGCCATGCTGTTTGTGTTGTGTGACAGTGCCCTTACTTCAACTTAAGCAGAGCTTATTAAAACATCACCGGTGTAGGCATCCGTCTTGTTTAAGGTCCGACAAATCATTTAATTAAAGACAAAACGTAAAATAAAGAAAGAGCACATTTGTTTTGTAAACCTGAAATCCAAATATTCTGTTTTGTCATTGTATCGTTTCTATAGTAGAGCCGTAGACATAGATTCACGGGCAATACCAACGTAGTAATTCCCTCTGTACTTATATTTATATACAAAATAAAAAAACATAAACTCAGCTCTGATAACGGCAGTAATGTGTACGTCTTCACACCCATAGGAAGGAAGAGAGTTTGGAAGGCAGAGAGGGAGGGGTGGGGGTGGAAGGGCCAGAGGAACGATGGACAAGCCTGCATGTGGAATTAAAGGTATACTTTGTCATGGATATCTTATTCAATATGTTTCACACAGTTATGCATGATCACCTTTGTTACCTAACTAAGGAAGATTATATAATTCAGCTCCTGATGTACAGCACGCTGTCTAGCTCCCTTCATCGTCATCATCATCATCATCATCATCATCAATGATATAGACAGACCAGTCCATGCTGGTTGGTCTGGATAGAAGGAAGTGACATCAACATAATCACATCACTGAAAACCAGCTGACTCTAGCTGCAAGCCGAGGACAGCTCATCTGCAGGTGATGGGAGGGAGGGAGGGAGGGGACGGGAGGGAGTCTTTTTTTGTCTTCGATTGTTTTTGAGTGGTCGTGGTCTTGGTTTTTGAGCGGTTGTGGTCTTGGTTTTTGTGCGGTCGTGGTCTTGGTTTTTGTGCGGTCGTGGTCTTGGTTTTTGTGCGGCCGTGGTCTTGGTTTTTGAGTGGTCGTGGTCTTGGTTTTTGAGCGGTCGTGGTCTTGTCAGAATGTCTTACAAAGTATACCTTTAAGAGGGAAGAAACAGCAGTAAAGAGATTGCGAGGGGGCTTGTGTCGTTCCACAGAGCGCCCAGTAGGGGGCGACATAGTCAAAGTAATGGCCTCTGTGTGGTGGGACGGGCGCTCCTCAATGTGTTGGGGAAAAAACTAAAAGGAGGCAGGAGTTTGACTTGAGTTTCAACAGTTGGACCGTAGCTGTAGAACTCCCTCAGTCGGTCTCTGGTTCTGCAGAGGAACATACAAGGGTTCAAAAAACGATCTCAAGATTGTCCAAACATTTTGACATCAAAACAACCCATAAACGTACCATGAGGTGATCTACTCTTCTGCTCCTCTCCCTGGGGGGACTCTGCTCCCTCGGACACCTCCCCTAAACAAAGGTCATCAAAATGACACAAGGGTCTGACGTCAGACAGCCATAACGGAGCCCGCCGCCACAACGCGACTCCACGTGTTTATACATGAAAGTACGCAGGTCGCTACGGCGACCTACCGTTCTGTAAGGGCGGCGTGCCGGGCTGGGGCCCCTGATCCGGGCTCTTAGCCCCGGCGTCGGCCTCTGGCAGCGGGCAGCTGGGCTCGTCGGCGTCGGGGCCCCGGCTCTCTGCCGCGGCGGGGGGGGCGGCGTGCGGCGTGCCGGCGGGGTCCGGGGGCTCCGCCTCGGCCTGGGGCTCCGGGGCCTCCTCCGGTTTGGCTGGCTCCTCTGCTTCTCTCTTGGCCCTCTCCTCCGCCTCTGAAGACCCCCACACACACACACACACACACACACACACACAGGGTGGAGGTTGAGTGGAGGTTGAGGGTCTGTGTGTGAGTGAGTGAGTGTGTGTGGTGTGCCACTGTTAGTGCTTCACCGTCACCTCGTGAACATTAGTGTGAGTGGGTGAGTGAGTGAGTATGCGTGTTTGAGTGCCACATTTGGATCTATCAGTAGTTTACCTCATGCACAATGTTCATTGCAATTGCCATCATATGTATATACATTTCATAAAACATAAACTCCATCCAAATTAATCAATATCACACAATTATTTTGAGATGGTTTCCTTAAAATGGGTGCTTATATGTTATGCAGTTTGTTGATGTTTTCTCTCAGCCCGATTATGTGGACTTGGGAGGTGAGCCCTTTCCTTTCAGTGACACTGTGTAATACTCTTTCTCTACCAGTAGAGGCTAGTAGAGGCAGCCTTTTATACCATTCCGCTGAGTACATTCTGAACCGCAAGGGCTCTTATTTTCCTTGATTGCCTCGATGGCATATGGCTTGTGGGTGTCGCCAGTGTTGCCCACTTTACAGCACTTTCAAGCTGGTACTGATTAAGTCCACAACCACCACCACCACCACCACCACCATCACCATCACTGCCACCACCACCACCATCAGCAGCAGAGCCCACAACACAGCAGTCGTGGAAGATTCCAGGCCTCTTGTGTCATGTTTTTGCTCCCAGCAATATGTTGGCTCTCACTCCATTAGCATATCTTTCGCCAATGTCCCCAGTGTGCCTGCAGGTGTCCTGCAGGGCTCCTTGAGCAGGACAGCTCACCTTACCTTCTCCTCCATGAACTAAGAAATTCACTGCAAGTCGTGCGGGATCATAGCGACTGTTGAACAGTGAATAATATCCCAAATGAGTGATCTAATCTTTGACCTAAAACAGCAGGGCGGGTTTTAACTTAAGGTCACTAAAGGTCAACTTGAATGGGAACGGTCACCCTCGGCTGTGTTCTAATGAAAGTGAGTGCCGCTTCGTACCAGTGTTGAGTGCGGCATGAACTCTGTGTCCTCCCAAAATAATCATGAAAGTTTAAGGCCACAGACTTTGATTTCTTCACAACGTGTTAAGCTGTACTCTCCTAGATAAGGAAATAGCCAGGCGAGAGGACCCTTCCTGAAGGCCGGCCTGCTGACCAAGGACGGGTCGGCATTAGCTCAGGAGGTAGAGCGGGTTGGCTGGTAACCGCAAGGTTGCTGGTTCAATCCCCGGCTCCTCCTAGCTGAGTGTCGTGGTGTCCCTGAGCAAGACACCTCACCCTAATTGCTCCTGATAAGCTGGCTGTGGCCCTACGTGGTTGACTCCGCCATCAGTGTGTGAATGTGTGCATGAATGGGTGAATGTCAGTGAACACTGTAAAGCGCTTTGGAGAAAGCACTATATAAATGAGGACCAATTACCATTTACGGGTCGGAGCCCGGCCTGCTAACCAAGGAAGGGTCGGAGCCCTTCTGCTGAACAAGGATGGGTCGAAGCCCAGCCTGCTGACCAAGGATGGGGTCGGAGCCCATCCTGCTGAACAAGGATGGGTCGAAGCCCAGCCTGCTGAACAAGGATTGGGTCGGAGCCCGGCTTGCTGCAGAACACAGGTCTGAGAGCACCGGGGGTGTACCTTTGGCGGCCTGCGCCTTCCACCTCTCGCGGTTCTGGTAGACCTCGTCGTTCCACAGGGTCTTGAAGTTCTTGTGGTCCACGGCCAGCAGGGAGCAGTGACCGGAGGAGGTGCTGTCCAGCCCGGCGCTCTTCAGGCTGCCCCGCTTGGATTCCTCCGAACTCATGCTGGAACAAGGTGGGAAACGTTGGGCAAAAGGTGACAAGGACGTTACTGCTGTGAGGTTAATGGTTTCTGCCCTGTGTTTGAGTCACAAAGTGTCAGTGGTAAGGTATCAGTCATCCATCAGTCAGTATCTTAGCAATATCCAGATTCCTAGCTAGGAAAGCTCCATTCCTTGATGCAATGAACCTCAGACTGCTAGCTAGTTCACTGGTTTTATGCTGCTTTGCTTACGGCCTTGGCTCATGGTATGGTGGTCTTACTAAGGCCCTAAAAGACAAACTGCAGGTTTCTCAGAATAGGTTAGTCAGGGTAGTGCTGGGGCTCACATCAAGGGATCATGTGGGTAAGCTCCAGTTCCAACAGCTGGGCTGGCTCCCCCTGGAAACTAGGGCAGTTCAGCTCCATAATCCATAGTCCATAATGTTTGAAATCACAAGTCACCGGCATACCTTAAAAATCACTTCATAAGGAGTAGGGATGCCCATGCTTACCACACCAGAGCTAGTAATGCAGACTTGTACTTGCCTAAGTTCAAAACAAACATTGGTAAGTGTACTCTCAAATATAGTGGTGTGGTGAACTGGAATAAATTACCTTTGGAAATGAAGAGCATAGACAACTATCATTGTTTCAGAAAAAAGGTAAAATCCTGGCTCATGGTGAATTTAAATCCCTAGTGACACTAACATGTTTTCCACCATGTGAGTTGTTGTCTGTTGGTGTTTGTCTATGTATGCACATTGCACTTTAATACAGAAAGTAAGGGTTAGGGAAGATTCTTTTATATTTTTTGCCTCTCATAGTCATTTTTTATGTTGTTTAATGTTTTGTTTTATGTGGATATATGTCCTGTCTTGTAACACCAGGGACCATGATGGAAATAAGTGCTTGCACTTGCATTATTCCAAATAAATCAAATCAAATCAAATAATGTGTCAGATACATGGGTAAGTATTGCATTGCGATGGTCTTAAAGGTAGTAGCATGATTATATTAATGTTTTATCTTCTATCTCAACATCTAATTTATCATCTTTTATCTGAACTCGAACTTGAGATCACCACCAGCACAAACCAGAGCAACCAACCAACCATCCCTCACGGTGTAATCTAACCCTCTGCTATGCCTGCTTTTCTGGCAACTCTGCTTTCCCTGACAATCCACTGACATGCTACTGCTAGATTGCTGACAGGTAAGGCTGCAGTGTACTCTCCGCAGGGAGGGAAGATTGACAGAGAGAGCCAGAGAGATCAAGAGATGGAGTGGGAGAGAAAGAGAGACACAATAATACGACACTTGATTGAAACCTGCTCTAAATGCCGTCCAGGAGCCGCCTCAGTCTGTGTATTTCGGTGTGTGTCTGTGTGTGTGTGTGTGTGTGTGTGTGTGTGCGTGCAGACACACAGGCATGCTAGTGGGTGTGTGTAAACAGACAAACGTGGCGAGGGGGTGAAAACGGGAACACAATGTAGCATTTCCAGTCGGCTGCCTCTGTCTGCAGGCCGAGTTTGGTTAATGACTTCCCTTGTAAAGGAGAACAGGTGTGTATAGTGGTTCTTCATGCGCTGCTTGATCTTATTCCATATATATACATATATATATATATATATATATATATATATATATGTATATATAGTTATAGATATACATAATGCATGCACTTTCAGAGCTCCTCCACTTTTAATTTATATATACATATATATATATACTATATATATATGTATATATATAGTATATATACATATATATTTATATATACATATATATGTATAGATATATACATACGTATGTAGTTATAGAAATATATAATGCATGCACTTTCAGAGCTCCTCCACTTTTAATGAATGACTTCTCGTGAGTGGGTTGACAACCGTTTATTCAAATACGTGAGCACCTGTACACGGCGTGGGGAGAGACAGCGGTAGAGAGGGAAGAGAGAGTCTTGAGGGGGTTTCTATTGAACCAACGCGAGTCACGATGACTGCCATTTGCATTAGGGGAACTGCTCAGTATGCCGAACAAGTTTGCCAGGGAGATCAGCGAGGAAACGGGGTGCAAACTAGATTCCTGTACGCAAGTGTCAATTTCCAGGTGTGCTTGATGAGATTTACAGACACTTGCGTATGCACCCGAGATGATGAAGGACTGATTAGAGAAGTCGCTGTCAACGTAATTAAATGCCATTTAAAGTTCGACTCCATGCCATTACACCATTTCATTATCTACTTCCCGGTCTGTCTGGAAGCTATGGGCAGTTGTTTTCATGTTTAATCTAACCTTCAGAAGTTGTTTAAAATGCAAATTGCTTTAAGCCAAGGACGCGTTCAGTCGAGAAGCGCCTTTGCTTTCTCCAGGTGCACCTAAAACTTATTTCATTGTTACAGCTGAGTGCCTTTTGCTCAATGGCTCATCTAAAGTTATTCATTCTCCCCCATGGTTCGCCCAGGGAGGATGAGGAAAGGGTCGGTAGGGAGGAACAAAAAAAAAGGAAGGATAGACGGGCAGAAGGGAGGCTAGACAGACGGACAGACAGACAGACAGACAGACGGACAGAAGGAGCTTTACCTGGAGCGTCGGGAGCCAGCGACGACAGCGTGGGAAGAAAGGATAGACGGGCAGTAGGGAGGCTAGACGGACGGACGGACAGACAGACAGACAGACAGACGGAGCTTTACCTGGAGCGTCGGAAGCCAGCAACGCCGGCATGGGAGGCCTCATCGATGAGTGGCGTGACGATGCGCTCCGTCATGTCCGTCAGTACGGTGAAGGTGGGCACCACGATGAAGTCGATGAAGCCTGGGGATGCCAGGGATACACACAGAACACGACGGTCAGCTGCCTGTTACAGAAGGGCTCACCTGTGTCTCAGGTGAGCCATCATTGAGGACATGTGATGGAGTAGAGGCAGAAGAGGCAACGCACCGATCTGGGACTGGGCCACCATGGTGGACTTGCGGTCGCACAGCGGGGAGAACGGAAGTCCGAGATCTGCCTCCTTGTCCCCCTGGGAAATGGGAGGGAGGGGCATTCCGGTTTGAACATTCAACATTATGTTATGGACGGGAATGGTTAGGGAGAAATGTTTAAAATATATATATTTTGAGTGCGGTAAGAATTGCGATTTTGTTAATATTGCGGTACAATATTCAGATTTGTATGTGCGAATGTATCTGTTGAGGTTCAGGTTCTACAGATCGGTTGCTGTTTGTTAAATTAACATGAACAAAGAGAACCAAACTAAGTTCATGCAAATAATATAGCGCCATCTGTAGGACAGTACCATGCATTTGGTTCCATGAAGATTACATAACCCTAGATAACTAACCCTAAATAACGAATTATTGATTACATTATAAGTCAACCTGACAATAGTAGTATTGCAGAGGCAAAGAATCCAAAAATCACTTCCCCCTATCCCTACAGTATAGACTTTCCTTTAAATAACCAATACAACAGTATCGCACACAAGTCCATTTGAGCACGGTTAGCTGATAGACACACTCGTACAGACTCATATCACACACTGCACCGTATAGAGCCATAGAGAGTGCACGCAATCCTCTGCACAGCCAGCGACTGCAGTCCACTCTCTTATAGTCATTTCTTTCTCAGTCGGACACACATTACATTATCCTCCATTGAACCCGTACCCTGCTGTCAAAAATGGTCACGACCCCCCCCGCCCACCCTACACCCCGCACAGCAACAGCACTACCACCGCCCTCAAAAGTAGCCAAGCATTCGAGCCACCACCACCACCGCCACCGCCGCCACCGCTACCACCGCCACCGCCACCACCACCACCACCACCACCACCACCAACATCACTTTTACGGAAACACGTTGGGGGGAGGGAGGCTACACGGAATATATTTTATTATTCATAACAAAAACACCTTAAATGGGGCATGAACAAGAGCAGGCGTTCCTCAAGGTTTTCTGAGGAACCCTTTCTCATCCACTTAGCTCGGCCGTATCTATCAGTGGAGGATTGAGACGTCGTGGGTTGACGTTCGGAGTGATTTACTCTTTCCACCCTGTCGGTCCGCACACGCTGGTGCGCCGAACAAGGTATCGTTCCCGGGTTTTAATCTCCTGTGGAACACGTTCTGTTCTCATCATCGAAGATGACAAAGGAGACCTGAGTGTCTGCCAGAGAGCATGTTGGGAGAATTATGCTAACGACGAAATGACTATGAATCCCCCTCCCCCCTCCCCCACCACTCACTGCATGTAAATGATGTGCTGCACGATTGTGGTGAAGTGCCGTGTTGAAGCAATAATTCATAACAGTAATCATCATCATCATCACAATTATTGGTAATGTTGGACCCCGGTCCAGAAATCTCTTGGGCTTTCCTAAGCCACGAGAGAATGAGTTGCTCCTGGTAGGGATTTGGATCTGAGCTGCTGCTGCTACGCGAGAAGCACGGACTTTGGAGACAAAAGCTAGGCTGACATCCCTGGACGAGTCTCAAATGCATACAAGTCTCAAACCTTCTCAGTTCAATTCCGATTTCCGTTGGGCCTCATCAACGGGCTCGGTCCCCCAGCAGCTTGTTAGCATGTGTACCTGTATGAAGAACTCCTCCAGCAGGGAGGCGGTCCAGCGGTGGTGCAGGTCCCAGTTCTTGGCGGGGTGGCTGATGTCCGCCGTGTGCAGCAGGAGGGACAGGGCCTTGGGCTTGTCCACGCTGGAGGACACAGGTTCCAATTAGACAAGGGGACACAAAAACACTTTTTTTTTTTTCTGCAAATGCGTCTTATCAGCCACCACACTAACTATACCTGTGACATTTCTGCAGTGCCCACAGAACAACATAAACGTGTTTAGATACATGTGGTGTAGGCTGGGGCGGTATCTATTTTGTCATGCCTTCATACCCTTCCTGACATCTCACCGCAGAACACAGTATATGATCAAATAAATAATATATATTATTCAAAATGGAAAGGCTGTGCTGCTTGTGGATCCAAAAGGTCCCTGCTCGAGGGGCTAGGACTTTCCAATGATTCAGGAACCTTGGGGGCGGGGTTTGCAGGGCTGAACATTTCTGATTGGTGGAAGACTCAAAGCCTTTTATTTCCACATCTTGAGCCGCAAACCGACAATTTTCTGTTCACTTAGACATGCGATCAGACACAGTTTGCTTATTGTATCTATAGTGGTTCACCACATTCATATTATTATCGCTTCCTGTTATATGTGTCGATCATTCATCTCGATAGCAGTTGGTGCTACAAACCACTGCTTGCACTGTGGGACATGAATGTAGGTTGCTTTGGATAACATGACTGTGTGTAGTTGTATCTCATACATGTAGAAGTCATTGTAGCGTGCACACAGCTTCGTCAGGGCTGGCTGGCTCTCCTTGATCATCGCCAAAGCCAAAACACTCACAAAGGGAGTTTTAGGGTTAGATGTGCACACCGACATATCAACAAGTAAAGTCAACTGAAACAAAGATTAGGTGTGCAATAGTCAGCCTTTTGAATAATATCTTTAGTTGAATGGCAAACAAGCTCAAATCTGAGTGAATGGGGTGGTTCACTTTCTTTCGCTTAAAATTTGTGTCTAGAGGCAAGGATTTTTAAGTGTGTAAATCACAAACACAAACTCAGCCAGCAGTAGTAAACTGTAGAAATACACTTAATTAAATCCCCTTTGAAAGCTACAGTAATTATTTTTCTGTTGCATCATCTCCGCCAAAAAACAGGAAACCGCAAGTTACTCCCCTTCTCAGTTCATTGCTTCCGGCCCAGGCTCTGTGCCGTCTCCCTCCAAAACAGAGTAGGAATGCTGGATCCGGGATTAGGTTGACATATGCGTACGCACGTGCATTCACACACGCACGCATGTACACACACACACACACACACACACACACACACACACATACACACACATACACACACATTCACACGTACACGCCCACAGTTGAATCCATACTCACTTGGCTAGGAATCAAAGTGTCCTAGCAGCCCTGGAGGAAGATTGAGTGACTTAAATGACTTCACCTCGGAGTTCATCCACCGGCAGCTTTCTGCTCACTCAGCATTCCTTTAATGTCTGCTCTGCGTGTGTGTTTGTGTGTGGATGCTTGCGTGTATGTGTGTTCGTGTCTATCTGTGAAGATGTTTGCACGTGTGTGGCCTAAAGCCTCCTGATTACATTCTACTCAGCACCCTCGTCGGTGAAAAATGATAAGAAAGTGTGGGAGTGATGGCTATGCTTTAATGCTTTAAGCAGCCGTCAACTCAAGGGTGAGTAGCTGACTATGGCGTTTCCTGCTCATGGGGAATAAACGACTTGCAGCTCATGTAAATCAAATCGCCCTGTTCAGAGACTCCTCTGCGGACAAGCAAGATGTTTAAACAATACGTTACACTAAAGGTTGACTCGATTTGACTCTTTTTTTTACGGCAAAGCTGCTGCCGTTCCACTAGAAAGGTGCATTCATCTACGATTACTCTGTGACGGTTGATACTTGGATTAATATCCCGCCACTGATTGCCTGCAACAATTCCGTCTCTTACTGCCTGCGTGTAATAAACGGAGTGCGCCTTATGATTGGTTTTTCAAATGATGCGAAGAGTAGATTGGTGGTGTGTGTGTGTTGAAAGCCTAGCTAGCCTGACTGAGGCTCTGACCGTTGTCAAAGGGTGCGTTGTCACGACCGATACCCCTAACTCCCCTCGCCGGCGGCTGCAGTGTCAGTGTGCTGCGTTCAAAGTAAACATGCATCAGCAATCATATCTCGCTGTCAACGGCCGCTCGTCCCCTTGTAATTATGTTTGCACAGTACTTAACGCGATGCAAACAGAGCTACAAAGTGCTGTCGTTTATTAGCGACATATCATCCACTTCATTATCCCACTTAATACGGGTAAACAAGTCCAGAAAAAAAAGATGCGGCGCCCTCCAATTAGTGGGGTATTAGATCCTATTAGCACGGCGTACGCTATATAGCTGGATGTCTATCATAAAAGATCTAAGAGAGTTGAAGAGCGACTGCTGCTAAAGGTTGTGTGTCCCCTGACGGCGGTGTACAGTCATGGTTTCTCATGTGTATTTCTACAAAGAAAACACTTGTTCGACTCAAAACCACGTGTTGGAACAAATTCACCACGTTGGGTTGTATGTTAGGTGTACAAAGAACATTTTTTCTAACCCTTTTTTTGGATGAACTTACACGGCAGTGTAGTGCACTACCTATTTAGGCAAAATATGCAAAATACAACACTTCAATCGCCCTGCCACCCACTTGCACTTGTCGCGTGCGGTGTGGTAACACAGCATCCACCGACAGAACCCGTTTTGGGGGGGACAATGGCTTTGTATGCTTGTTTGTTTCATCAAAAAGGCCAGCCACTAATGCCGGCCCGCTGTTTGGTCAATGAGGATTTGATGGGGTTCAGGAGGCTGATGAAGGTGAAGCAGTGTGTGGAGGGGATCTCCGGCGACCCCCACCCCCCGGTGACTCACCCCTCTGGCTGCTGCAGGAAGTTCTTCATGGTCTTGACCTGCTGGAAGTGACAGGACATGTCTGTGGCTAGCACCATCTCCACCACCAGCGCCCGCAGCTCTCTGGACACAAGGAGAGCGACACACGTTCTCACAACCTACAGCCACATCGGTGGTCTCAAGTGGTTCACGACTACAACCACGATTCCATATTTAATGCATTAAAAAAACGATTTGACACCCGAAAACCTTACGCGTGTGTGAGTGTAACGTGAAATGAACAGTTGGTGGAGCTCGGACATGGGACTCATCTGGGATTGAATTGAGGCTAAGACAGTTTATTGGTTTTGGAGACAGTAGAGCATTTATGAGGATGATGATGATTATAATGACAACAATTATTATTATTATTGCCATCATATCACACATACAAATGTTCTCAGTGACAACGGCAATGTTTTGTTAACAGCTTAGGGTTAGCCCCCACCCCCCCCCCCGTATTTATATGTGCTCCATCAAGCGTTTGGCACGAGCCACAGGACGCCATATCCCAGCTGTCTGCATCAATGTAATATCATTATAACCGTGGCGCCCACTAACAAAAAGCCTTCGGTGAGCGTTCGCTGATCCTGATTTTCTATTTACCCCCGTGGAGCTCTGTGATTTGTTGTGCCAGATGAGTGATGACTTCACACTGCGGTTTAAGTAGAAGAACATGAACTCCTTTTGGGGATTCGTGGAGTCCTGTTTAAAATGGAGCTACAGCAAAAGTTCAGTCAGGATGACTACACACACACACACACACACACACACACACACTTCAGTCACTTCAAGTCAAACATTCCCATGTTGTCAGTGCAGAAAACCACTCCCATGTCTGCCTCGGCTAAATCAGGATTCCCTTGCTGTATGATGAGTGAAACGGCGCTCATGTACAGCGTGTGTGTACCCTTCACTTCCTGTCCCGATATGACTGACTCTGATGTCGCTGCAGCCCTCCACCACCCCCCGTCTCCTCCCCGATTACCTGGCTGATTCCCGCCACAAAGAAGAGGCAGCGGAGTCTGATCACCCAAACTAATAATGTTTATTGATGAACTCTGCTTAAACACAAGACTAGTCTGTCCTGTTTGGACTGTTTTGGACTACCTTTGGTCCTTGGACTTTAGTCTAACTCGGGCCCTTTCGTTTTCTGACGTCCGGCCCGGGCTCTGTGCCGTCTCCGCCCCCCCTAGAAGGGGCGCGGCGGTGGGCGTGTCCCCGTCTCACCTCCAGTCGTCCTTGGACAGGTTGTACAGGATGTTCATCTCGTCGTCGTCCTGCAGCAGGCGGTACGCCGCGCTGACGTGGTGGCTCTCCAGCACCGAGCGGTCGTTGTACAGGATGGCCGTGTCCGACCTGGGCGGTTTCGTCGTCATGGTGACGAGTAAAAAACAGAAAAAAAAAGAAAATAACCATTAAAGGTGTAGGGAGCCGGGCGGTTATATCGCCATGGTTACGAGTAATACAAAAATAAGAAAATAAGGATTAGAGGTGTGGTGAGTGTGACTTGAGGGTTGGGAAGAGAGAATGGAAAAGAGTGGAATATATTGGACCCCAAAAACACACCCTCCCTCCCTCCCTGTGGTTCTCTGCCGTTGAGATGATTTATTTTTACGCACACACCCACGCGTGCACACATGCACTCACACACACACACACACACACACACACAGGCCCACACCCACAGCAATATGCACACACACACACACACACACACACACACACACACACAGGCGCACACACACACACACACACACACACACACACACACACACACACACACACACACAGGCGCACACACAAACAGGCACACACACAGCAATATGCACACACACAGCAATATGCACACACACACACACACACACACACACACACACACACACACACACACACACACACACACACACACACACACACACACTTGCCTCAATCAGTCTTTACACAGACCTCCCAGACTGGGCTTCCTACAATCGCCACAGCAATCTTCTGCAAACATTCTGACTTATAGCAGTGAGGTTCATTGGTGTCCCCCATCCCCCACCTCGGTCCGACCGGACCCCCTTTGCCGTACAGATGAACATGTGGATCAGGGGTGACAGTATGTTTATGAAAACGGCTCTGATCCATTACCTGGTCTGGATGTGGAAGTTATTGGTGGTCCCTGTGTGCTCGTAGTCGTGCACAGCGGCTGCAAAGATCAGCGCAAAGATCTCCAGCTCGGTCAGCCAGTGCTGCGCAGACAGAGGAGGTGGGGGGTGGGGGGGGAGAGAGAGTATTAACAGGAGCGGATGGAGGAGATGAGGGAATGTCATGGGTTAACAGGGAGAGAGAGAGAGAGAGAGAGAGAGAGAGAGGGGGGGGGGGGAGGGGGAGATATAGAGGGAGTGAGAGAAAGAGATAAGAAAAGGGAGAGAGGGAGAGGGAGAGAGGGGAGACAGAGAGGGGGGGAGAGAAAGAGAGAGGGAAAAGGAGAACTAAAAACAGAGAGAGAGAGGGAAAGGGGAGCGAGAGGAAGGGAGAGAGAGGGAAAGGGAGGGAGAAAGAGGGTAAGGGAGGGAGAGAGGGTAAGGGAGGGAGAGAGAGGGGAAGGGAGAGAGAGAAAGAGGGAGAGTGAGAGGGAAAGGGAGAGGGACAGAAGGTAAGGGAGGGAGAGAAAGAGGGAGAGAGGGAGAGAGTGATGGAGATGGAATTGGAAATCCGAGGGGAAGAACCCATTAGGTGGGAAGAGACAAGAAAAATAACAAAGAGACGTGAAAAGAATGAAACAAAGTTGCTTATTCAGGCACAAAACAAGGCACGGACGAGAGAAAAACCAACGCGCACGGGACTGAGTCAGCGTCACCGACGATAGAAGACAAATGTGGAGGAGGAGTAGGAGATGAGGTCAGAAGAACGGAACGCAAGGCGTAGATGGGGAGAATCATTGAGAAACACATTAGAGTCCGCCCTGCTGACTCCCGACACTTTGCTCACAGGAAACGTCCGCCCCCCAACCCCCCCTAAGGTCAGCGCTGAGTTCACTGGTAAAAACAACCATTTGACAGCTTGTTGAAATGCTGCAGCAGGAGTAACCTGCCCTCATAGAGCCATGAAGCTCACCTTATGGCTACATGGCTCTGCCCGGCACAATGAGATGAGCTGCTGCTCTGCACGGGTCTACACATGTGCTGTGATTCAACAATAAGTGTTGTTTTCAAAGTGTTGCTTTTTCGTTGTTGTTGTTGTGTTCCATTTTGTCAAGCAATGCTTATCCTCTGTTATAACAAAACTGTGTGCATTAATAATTTGTATATGGGGTAGAATTTATTTATGAGGTGTGCATTATAAATGGCACACACACACACACACCACATGTTACTCGGCGCCGGCAGCCCAATCAATAGCGGTGACTAATCAGTGTGAGGGGGGGGGGGGATTGAGGTGGGTGTTGAGTCATTAATAACCCGGGCAACCAAGATGGCCGATCCATCCCCTCAGTGTGTTTCCTAGCGGGGCCTTGCTTCATCAATGACCTGCTGATTGTTGATTTAATGGAGTGTAAAGGGCCCCGGCGCATGATAGATGCCAGCGCTGCCAGTCTCCCAGGGGCCCGCAAGCGCCAGCTAGTAATGTGGTTTGCTGCTGAAGGCGCGGCCCGGGCACACTCCTGACGACAGCTGTCGCAGCCACCTTATTTAGGTGATTAAATAAAAACAGAGAGAGAGAGCGAGGGGGGGGGGAGGGGAGGAGGGGGGAGAGGGGGCGGGCAGGGGGTCCACCACCTCCAGCCAGGCTGTTTGGGGGGATGGAGAGCAGCATTAGTTGACGGAGCTAGTGGGGGTGGTGAGGGGCCGAATCGATCACCAGGGAATTAAAAATGTAAGGGTGAAAGAATCACTGGCGCGGTGGAGTTATACACTGGAACAATGCTGTTGTGGAGCACCGTGGGCTGCTGTGTTCTGCTGGGTGCTGTACTGTACTGTACTGTATGGTGTGGGGGGAATAGTCTACAAATATGTACACTATGATAGTAAACATAACCACCGCCACACACACACACACACACACACACAGACACACACACATATATTTATTTATATATATTTTCACACATTGCCTTGAGCAAAATGGGGATTAAAGAATTTGCTCGGATGTCACGCTTGTCAAGTCTCTTTATATTCCTGCAAATAATTAAACATGAATTGTTCAGGAGAAGAAAATGATCCATTCTAAAGCGGCATGTCAGGATAGGCTATAATTAAACACACGT
The DNA here is from genome assembly GCF_964030765.1 of Micromesistius poutassou. Lineage (NCBI taxonomy): Eukaryota > Metazoa > Chordata > Actinopteri > Gadiformes > Gadidae > Micromesistius > Micromesistius poutassou. The sequence continues at coordinate 10,290,879 of NC_140286.1, forward strand.
CCAACGACAGGGATGTTGGATGTGAATCATCCCACTGCCTCACATCAACGGCAACGTTCACTCTGGGCTGCGGTAGACGGTGGTGCCAGATACTTTTGATATCTTTTTTGTATTTGTGCACACGTGCATGTGTGCGTGCTTGAACTGTATATGTGTGTGTGTGTGTGTGTGTGGGTGTGTGTGTGTGCATGTACTTTTTAAATTTTTTAATTGTTTTTATTATACAGGAAAGTTTTTAAAAAAGTAACAGTTAAGTTACAATTAAAACGGGCCTGACTCAGGCCTGTTTCAGAACCTGACTGGTTTCCAGCAGGTTCCTGTTCAGGTACTGTATGTATGTGTATGTGTGCATGTTCTGTGTGTGTGTGTGTGTGTGAATGTACTGTATGTGTGCGTGTGTGTGTGTGTGTGTATGTGTATGTACTGTGTGTGCGTGTGTCTGTGCATGTGCTGTATGTGTATGTATGCGCGTGTGTACATGTACTGGATGGATTTTATTTGATTTATTTTACGTTTATTTGAGAGGGACAATGCACAATATATAATTGAGCCACATTATAGCCACAAGGCTAATTTACATCTGTTTTCCCTGATGTGTGTGCGTTTGTGCATGCACCGCATGTGTGTGTGCATGTGTGTGAACAAGGCTGGCTCACCACCATGCCCGTCTTGAGCAGCAGGTAGTGCACGGTCTGCGTGACGTCCGCGGCGTGCATCAGGTTGTGGTAGGGGTTCTTGTGCTTGCTGTAGCCCACCTCCAGGGCCTCCACGAAGGACACCACCGCTGAGATGGGAATCTGCAAGCAACAGGTCCAATCTAAATCCGTCAAGGTCAAAGAGGCTTCATGATGGAATCTCAATTAGATTAGTCCACCGAGGGTGGGATATTCCTGGGTTAATGTGAATGTGAAGGACCCTTTGCATCCGGGGGAGGAATTTCCTGTTGACATTATAGCCTGCATACATATAAGTGTACAATAGTGGTTTTGAGTTCATACCGAATTCATATCCATATGAATTCAAAACCACTAAATAATGTCAAGCTCTCGTCCAATCAGAGCTTGCAGTGAGCCACGAACCTCTATGCGTCCCCCCCCTTATCCGCAGCCGAGCACGTTCAAAGATAACAAAGTTTTATATTCTTTACTTTTTTGTTCTCAGATGTTTCCACTCCCGAGTGGAGCGCCGTCAGTCATAAAACGCTACCGAGAGCGGGTAGACAGAAACAGAGCGCGTGCGTGCACGATCATGATAAAGGCCAGACGTAACCCCCTCTCCACAACGCAGAATAAAAGCCCAATGTAAATCTGGTTGAAAGCAGACACTAAAACCTGCCACGGACGGGACGGGACACAAAGCAGCTGTGGAAACGGATAAGAAAGTTGCAGTGAAGTGAAATCCGAGGGGCCTCAGGCTGACCTAACGCTGCCTTATGTCACTGAGTCAAAGGAGTGGCGAGGGGAGGGGAGCAGCGTGCAACGAGATCGCTCCTCCGGCTTGTACCTTGAAACGGCTGATGAGGTCGTATCGGGTGAGCAGCTCGTAGAAGATGAACTTGAGTGCATGGTCGCTGCTCGCCTCGTTCAGGGCGAACACGTCAAATGACCACTTGTCCACGTTCTGGGGAGGAAGCACAGACACGAATAAATTGGGATGGGGATGGGGGGTTTGTAAACTTGTTGGTATGAACGCTTGTGTTTTAGTTCTACCGGGTCCTATGAATCCTGTGTTTGTGTGGAAGAAGTGAAATAGAGATTTTACTGAATTACTGAAATAAAGAAATAAAGATAGACAAGAACGCGTGTGTTTACATTCACCTATGTGTGTGTGCGCATGTGTGTATGTGTACGACAGTGTGTATGTGTGTGTGTATGTGTGTGTTTGTGCGTAGACCTTACTGCTAATACCTTAAGCACAGATATTACGGAGGAAGGGTAGCTGAGTCCAACCATGTTGGAGGTGCGTCTGTACATCCTGTTTGGATAAAACAAAAAAATAAAAAAATGGATTGAGCATTCGGCGTTATCAGCCCAAATACAAATCCGATCCTCAATGGAGACAAACATAAGCTGCTTTAAAATGGTACTGGACTTTCTACAGATGACTTCTCATCACCCATTCGTTCGGGTCTAGGGACTGCTGCGAGGTTTGTGCTTCAACAACATTAAGCAACATTAGGCATCATAGTAAGTAATACAGTAATACATAATACATTTGACATTGTTTTGTGATAAAAAAAACCCTCCAACTTCAGGTATGGCGCTGGGTGTATGGTTCTTCATGCTTGCAAAGGCTACAATGGTGCATGCTGTGTAATTATGAATAGTAAAGGCAATTGGATAACAGTAGAAATGGCCAATTATTTCTATATTCCCTTAAGCAAAACCTCATAAGGTTGAAGTGAAAGTAGTGTTTGGACTGGCTCTGCTGCCACAATCCTGTGTGTTTGGCAGAGGAAATACGGTCCAGGTGTAAGCCACACAAGGTATGAATTAATAAAGTGTGTGTGCTCGCACACCCCTGTGTGTGTGTGTGTACATCCACACATTCTGGGTGTGTCTGTATTTGTGTGTTCCAATGTCCACGCACCTCGACTGTGTGTGTGTGTGTGTGTGTGTGTGTGTGCGGGTGCGAGTGTGTGTGTACGTGTCCACCTGCACCCGCGCACACAACAACCGTGCTCGCCACTTAACAAGCCATTTCATCTGGCTGACATTTCAAGTGCCATGGCCCCGCCCCTCCTCCCCTCCCCTCCCCCTCCTCCCCCTCTCCTCCCCCCTCCAGGTCTGGGCTGGGTGGTCACGACCAGCCGGTCCCCACCTCTCCACGAAGATGCCGGCCTGCACGGCGTGCACGATGCTGCGGAAGCGCGGCTTCTCCTCGGTGCGCCGCAGCATCAGGCCCATCTGCCGCTGTGAACGTCGACGCCAGCCAATCACGCACCTCCGACGGCACCGACTCCGATTGGATGTCGCTGAGCTCGTCCTCCGTGTCCACCAGGCGTCTGGAGGATAGGGGAGGGAGCGAGAGGAGGGAGGGAAGGGGGGGAGAGAGGGAGGGAGGGACGGGGAGGGTATGGATGGGAGGGAGGGAGGGTATGGAGGGGACGGAGGGGTTGTAGGGGGGAGGGAGGGGAGGGAGAGAGGGAGGGGAGGGAGGGGGGTTGCGAGGGAGGGTGTGGAGGGCGGGAGGGGAGGGAGGGAGGGGATGGAGGGGGGAGGGGAGGGAGGGAGGGGAGGGAGAGAGGTGTTGGAGAGATGGGAGGGAGGGAGATGGGGGGGAGGGATCAAGGGAGGGGTTGGAGGGAGGGGTTAGGGAGGGAGGGAGGGAGGGAGGGAGGGAGGGAGGGAGGGACAGGAGGAAGGATGAAAGGAAAGGGATAGAGGGATGTGAGGGGAAGGGAGGGAGACAGGAGGGAATAAGAGGGAGGTAGGATGGAAGAGAGAAATGAAGAAAGAAATCAATCCTAAATTAATTGTCATATATGACACGAATACAGGCTTCAAAGATCACTGGGATTTGCGACAGCAATTCAACACATCACAAGCCTCTCAAAGCATTACTGCTGTGGCTTCAGCTCAGCTCTAATGACGCGACTGCGCTATTATCACAGCAGTCTATACTGCGGTACGGACATGTCCGGGGCCCTGACGGTTCGCGAGCAGGGGCCAATCACCACAACGCACCACCACAGAACCCACCAGACAGTTCCCTCCTTGTCTTGCTGTTGTCATGGCGCTGCGAGCCGATCATAATCTGGCTCCGAGCAGATGATTACAGTCTTACATAATTCCATGAGCCAGATCATACATCATACATCTGGGGGGTGGGGGGGGGGGGGGTGCTGGCGTATGCACACAGAGCAAAAAGAGTCCAACCTGGGTTTACATTAAAAGAACAGAATCAAATCGGTCTGAAAAATCAAACAGTGATGTCATCACGTGACCTCTGGTTGAGCGGTATCAGATCTCCTATAAGCGGCGCGGCGTTATCAGCGCCGTGCAGCTGCGTCTCTCTGCATGAGACAAAATTGCATTTTTGAAGACCCAGTGAGTTGCAAAGGAAACCGTCGCTAGTTCTGAGGTTGGGATTGGCTGAAGTCCTGGTCTGTGTGTGTCTCCTCTGGCGTACCTGGTCTCCTCCACGTACACCGATTCGAGCACGGTGGCCGCATACTCGAGGTTCTTCTTTAGGTCGACCAGAGACGCCTCCCCCCTCTCCAGCTGTTTGACCAGACATCTTAACCTGGAGAAAAACACAACAGACACACGGGTCACTTCCTGCCCGCCTCGTCGGTGTAGCTTCTCCCCTGCGAGTGAAAGGGTTGAGGTGGGAGAGTTTGGGCCTTTTTTTGTTTTGATTATTTGTTTGCGCAGTTCCCAGAATTATATGGTGAGTCACATTTGTGTGTTTTCTTTGTTGACTTGGATTGAATGTTAATGTGTTATAGAGGCATCTTTGTCACCAGATCAAACCAGATTATTTTCAATTATTCTTCAAGAAACTTTTAAACCACACATTTATATTGCCAAAGTTTCCAGCTGAGCTGAAAAACGATTACCAAAATGAGCATGTCAATAGCAAGTGATCGTGAAATACCATTTAGTGCCTTGGAAGTCAAGTGTTTTTCTTCAAAGTAACAACAAGTGTTTTGGCTCCTCTTAAGGCTAGACTAGTGTTTACTTATTGCTGAAGCATTATGCAAGACAAATGTTGTTTTCTTCTACTGCTGCTAAAGGTATTATAACTACATTTTTTAATGAGATGGTGAGGCAGAGGAAACAAACAGTAGTAGTACTAACCCCATACCCAGTTCTCATTGTTGGGTACTCTGCCGATGCTTTTTAACTAGCGGTCACACTAGCGGTCATACTTAGCGGTATGAGCATTACACAGCTACGAATAGGCCCTTAATGTACAGAGTGATCATAAAAAGAAGCAGACAGGCATTATGTTGCTCGGAAAGCATTATTTAATGACATTAATAAATGAAACCTCTTGGTGGAATGTTACAACATTACACCACTAAACGGGTGACATCAGTGACGGTAAAACCACAGACTGGCCTCCCTTCCGTCTCTTTCCCTTCTTGTTCTCTGGCCACTGCCAAGGATTGCAATCACTTCCTGAGCCGTGCCAAATAAAAGACAGCAGCAGTTAAATCAAGCTTATAAGTCCGTGGAGGAAATGGCTGAGCAGAATAGAAAAAAAACAATGAAATAAAAAACACCACGCAAAAGAAAAGTAACCACAACAATAACCCCCAGCAGTGGCGTCAGAAGGCGATATGAGCCAGGCACGTGATGCCATAGCGGACGGACGGACGGACTAATGATGGTGATTAACAACAGCTGTGTGCCAGTGAGCTTTCCAGCTAACCTGCTGCAACAAACAAACAGTTCTTAGGACAAAGCTCCTCATCAGAGCACAATTCAACCACAAAATGGCGACTTTCGATTCTCTAATTGGCCGCTTGTTTTGCTTCTTTTTTTTTTGTAGGGATTGTGTAACGACACCGCATGCATGCGGTGCTTTCTGTGGAAAAAAATGACATTTTGACTGACATCCAAGAAAGCCCTGTGAGAATGTTTTCTCCACTGAGTGCCTTTGTGAAGCGCTTCGTCAATCTAGCCGGCTTTTGTTTGTCGAACAATGGAATCAGATTGGATGGCCGGTTAAAATGAAACGTAATACAGTTGTAATTATTCAGCATCAAGGTTTGCTCTCAAAATTGTAATCATTCATAGCATTCCTGAAGTCACATTTAATTACACCTAATTCTAAAACACTATTTTAGTAAACACTACATGAAGCACAACCATTTCCCTTTTATTCATTCTTGATTCTTTCCACAGCAAAATAAAATGGATGCTAGTTTGAGATGTCAACATTTATGTCAGCCCAAAGAAGATCATTGACCCTGCTTTTATCTCCACATGAAGTGAAAAATGAGGTTAATATCCAGCTGCCCTTGCAAACGGACATTCGGACAACGGACTAAGTGAAACATCCTTATCATGAAGCCAGGGTGTAATCTGTCCAACGTATGACAGATCCCCTCGCAATATTAATGCAACCATAATCGAAAGAAAAAAGGGTAAAATAACAAAGAAGTATAATCCACCTTTTAATGATGTCAATACATTATTCTCTTGGTGTAATATACAACCGTCAGTGAACTATTGATAAATAAATACATGTTTTAGTATGTTATCACTGCCAATGCCTTTTTAAGAGGATCAGATAGGCTTGCTTGACTTTGGATTCATGCCAGCTGAGAGATATTTTTATGGATGTTCAAAAAATTTGACTTATTGCTTTTTCCAAAGGCAGCTGCATTAGATCTAGACAAGTGCAAGAGTCCAGAAAATTGAAAGCTCTTCATTTCAGTGCACTGAATTATAATGAGTTCATATCTTTGCAACTGATGCCTGGTTACAAAATTGTTTTGTTGAAAGATTTCGAGTTTGCTGCCACAGATTGTTCTTCAAAACATAATGAATTCATATCCATGCAACTGATGCCTTGTTACCAAATTGTTTTGTTGGAAAAGTTCACTCAAGTTATAAAGTGCCTGCTTATTTAGCAGATTCAGTGGCTGAGGCAAGCACAGACAGGCCCAGAAACACAAAGTGATATGTTGTTGACTGAGTGGTGTTTATTTCATGTGGTCTGGTTCAGTTTGGTGCATAGCGACAGGGAGGTAGCATCTAAATGAGTACACAATCTCTTTCAATTATACCGCCTTAGCAGGATTTAGTGGCATCTAGCATAACAAACTTGGCAGAGATGGAATATAATGTTCATTCACATTCAAGTACTTTCTAATTAGTTTATAATCCCATGAAAATAAGCATTGTGTTTTGTTACTGATACTTTTGTTACTTACCGTGTTTTGTTTTTGTTTGCTGAGTTTTATATAAACTTTTTATTTCTAGTAGCCAAGAACGGGCAAACCTCTTCAAAAGACAGTTTTTTATAATGTAATCGCCATCTTAGTTGTATTCAGTTGTGTGCAATCTGCACCTTTAATAGACCTGGAGGAGTTAAAAAAAAAATATATATATATATATATATAAATATATATATATATATATATATATATATATATATACACACAGGTATATATTTCCAAACGGCAGTGGCCTTTCATTTGACCAATAGCATCACTCACCATGGCAACCATCTCCTCCCTCCCTCCCCCGGCGACCCCCCTCGTCCAGTTCAACACGTACAGCTCCATTATCCAGACAGTGGGCACCTTCCATTTTAGTGGGCTCCGGCCTGTGTGCTACCGTCAGTGTATCAGACGTGTTGGTACCAACACGTCTGATCCTGCCGGGAAAACGTGTTGTTGTGACAAATCTCCATGACCAAACCGCTACCTCTCACAAGCTATACCTCTCAGTCCACATCTGTGTTTAAAAGACATGCACGCACGCTGAACTCAATGTCCTGCTCCATAGAGACACAGACATAGGACATAGAGACACAGCTGATATAAAAATAGACACAGTCACACTTGCTGGACGGACATCTTGCCAGGTCTTGTCCGGAGGGGTTGACATGGCAACAGGATGGATAACACAACATCCATAAGCAACCTGAATCCAGCCATGACTACAAATGCATTGTCTCCCATCACACTCCAATCAGATAAACGCTGTTTCTAATAAGCATTTGGCTGCTGCAAAGGCATGCCAGCGGTGCCTGCATGCATACATGTTTCCCTGGCGCCTCTGTTCCAAAGGCATCTGGCCCTCACATGACGTACAATCAACGACCCGGGGTCAATGTTATCGCCCGGGGAGATTAGCGAGCTCCTGGGCAACGCGGCGCAGGTCGGTGCTGATAATGGGAAAATGGCCCACTACCGCTACCTTGACTCAGGTAAGCCCCCATGCCATGCAGAGCAGCCAGGCAGCTGGGACTCTTGATTTGCGACTGTATAGGGAGAAGTCGATTGAATGTTTTCTCAAAGTAAAGATGCATTTAAGGGAATGCATCAGGGGGAAAGCAAGATGTCAAGCCAGTTGCTATTCGCTGCCGCCCCTCCATATCTGAGTGGTTTTGTTATCGATCGCAGCCGACGTGAGCTCTGAATGATGTGCCGAGGTCGTGGGGAGGGAGAGAATGCTCGGTTATTATTCAACTCAATGATTTTGGTCGTATCTTTTTTAAGTTTGGATAATAACCATTGACTTTGCGTTCATCCATCCATCTCTTGAGCCAGTCCACCAGCACGCCAGCCGATGCTAGAACACAGGGCTACAATGAGACAAAACCAGACAAAATCTGTATATTAAGTTTAACACGATTTATGAGATAGTTCATTTGTCGAGCATGCTGGGCTGGTGAGTAAACAGGCTGGGAAAGGTTAAAGAGTCAATGAGTGTCAAATACTGCCCTGACACCCGCTGTGTCCTTGAGAACGACACCAGCTCACCCAGGCTGCATTGCAAATGTGTCAACTAAAAGCTTTGACGTAACACTTGTTTTTCAAACCATTTTATTTATTTTTTTTTTTTTTGATTCACAACGTCAGACACACAATGACACAAGACAACCAACGCAGGCTTCTCCTAAGGTTTGTAGAATGGAGCACTTCCCCCGACAGTGTTTGGTAGCTTGTGTGCTTCAGCTGACATTGAACAAAGCATTTCTCCCATGGGAGGCTCAAGTGACAGAGTGTGACAAAAAGTGGCGTAGAGACAGCTTTAAATAAAAGATCACTGATTGGCTGAACGCAGCCCTTTGTGTGTCGAAACGTTCAACTGAGAAACACACATCAAAACTGTGTGCCGCTTTCTCTGCTTGGAAATTCAACGAACGATTGTAAAACATGAAACTCACACGTAAGATAGATGATAGGCCCGCCACCAAACGAACCCGTCCAGAACTGAACCCGTCATTTTTTAACGTTAAAAAACAAACGTGAAAGGTTCACTGTTCTTTCTGTCATCTGCAAAACTGTACCACACTCTTTCAACTGTTGATGCCAGACGCTGAGCACATCCTGTATCTGTACCTCTTTAAAGTAGCTACAATGAAATGTTCTTTTATTATAAATGCTTTGGTCGGGACATCCTCGCTCAAAGCTCTACTAAACGCAGGACGGGTGCCGGCTGGGTCTACGAGTGAGACTAGGTATAACCCCTGTCTTATTCCAGCCGCTTGATTCCTCTCCTCCCCTCAGGGTTCAGCGTGTTCCTGCTCTTGTTTCGGGAAACAGATAGACAAAAAGAATCCCGACCTCTGTGACCTCTGGTCCTCCGACGCCGTGCTCCACCGTGGAACCCCTGCTGCCCAACACCCGCATACAGGCGGAGGGAGGTCTGTGCTCAGCAGGTACCTGGGCTGGGCCGCAGACAACAGCTTTGCGCCTCTGTTTTCAACAGTGCTGTTTGCAAACTGCATCCCGACCTGAAGCCAACTCTTCCCAAGGATCAGCTGTTCTTTATGAGGAGGGTGCTGATATATACGCAAACGTGGGGTTTTAGAAGTAAAAGGAGAGCACAGCATCGCTTGAACCATGGGAGATCATTATTTCCGCAAGGTCAATCTTGCTCCTAGGGAACAGTGCTGATGCACTAGCCAACAAGTCTTCAAAACAGCATCAAATCATCAAATATATATATACAAGACAACTGCTTGCAAATTGTAATCAATTAGTGAAAGCTCCTGACTAAGCCTATCAGCCAAATTGTAATTAGAATGCTTTGGTGACACCTCAAGGTGTATGCGCACAGAAAGGATTAGACGTGCTTTCCCCATGTAGTAAAACGATGTGGGTTAACCATAATTAAAAAAAAAAATCTCTTCTATAGGCGTTTAACAAGGCTTTCAGATATCAGCCCAGCCCTGTTGATTGACTGTCAAGCTGAATATAAATAAACTGACTTCAGCAGAATCAATGACGGTGATCCCATTGGGTAAAGGGCTGCATTACAGAGATACAGTGGTTTATCGACCAAGAGCAAATTCATAGTTTAAAAAACCAGATTAATTCATCTCCCATATGGGCTTTTATAGGTCCGCTTAACAGTGAGTTCATTACCGAGCTCTGCATAAAACAAAACACCATAAATTCTGGAACTCCCAGGGTCGTAATTCCAAAGCCTAGATTTTACAACCGCTTCTGAATTATCTGTCATATGGCACACTTTTATAGAGGATAAGATTAGGACACCACAGACTTAATGAGCAAAGTGTGATACAGTCAGGGCAAAAGAGAGAAGGTTTTGGATTTGAACATGACTGAACATGAATGAAAACACCTTCTTATAACTATAGTCTTGATACTGTGCTAGAGTTCAATACGTTTTCAGTATTGACAAGAATGCAAGTATGCAAGAATCCCCTCCAAAAGATCCCTCATACCTCAAACATCTCGATGTAGTTCAGTGGCGGCTGCTCATCTTTCAAAGAGGGGAAGCTCATTTTCGGCCTACATCATATAAATTGTCAATTTATGTATATGTAAATTATCCTCTCTGTTCCTTTTCAAGGAAATGCTCTGCCATACCAACTACCTGTCTTTTCCAGTGACTTGACCAGTGTCCTCTCAATGGCCAGCAGAGCTAGGCTGCTTGAACGGCCTTAAACTGCCCATTTTGTCACGGGTGTAGGACTTGAGCCACTTTAAACAGGAGAAGCTCCTTTCTACACCTGCAATGAGAATAGTTTGTAAAGCTGAGGCATTGCACTGTCCAACTCCAACTCCATGTCTTTAAGGAACACCAAGAAATCACACAGCTTTCCCCTGTCACCCTGCAAGTCCTGATCTGAATACAGGACTTGAAGTTCATACCTCAGGCTCCCTGAATCAAAGTGATGGCCAACTACCAAAACGATATTAAACTTGAACAAGGAAATGTGGGGATTATGTTAAACTGAAGCAAGGAATTGTGTGTATAAGTGTATGAAATGTACGATGAAAATTGTCCAGCAATTTCGCCAAGCAAATATCAAGAAATAGGTTGCAATTTGTCTTTCAACTCCCTTGCAAAATCTGCAATGGGACTGAGGACTGAAGAGAGCTCCGGCAACGTTTTATAGTTCAAAATCGCTGTCAAACAAACGGCAACTTTCGCAGACCCTCCAATCATCACGCAGAAGCCCAGCGTCCAGGACAGCCCACTCCTCTATTCACTCCCAGAGACGCTGAGCGTCCGTGGGAGGGACATAATCGCAGCATTATGACTAAAAAAAGCTGTTCTATGCAGCCCCATTGAAGTGGATGGACGCTGAGTTTCAACTGGCAAATGCATTGGGACACTATGGGAATGAATGAGAAGGAAATCGAGTCAGTTGACCTGCAAGGAACAGCTGATTCTGAACAAACTCGTCTTCGAGATGTGTTCTAACACATTTTTAGTTAATGAAATGTTAACACAACAGTATATATTTTACCATTTAATTTTTGAAATATTAGGGGAAGCTGAGCTTCCCTTGCAGAGAAATTGCCACTGATGTAGTTATTGTTGCAGAGAAAGACGCGTCTCAAAACCACATCTGTTGTGCATTCAGCTTTCAGTTTCACATTTCACACACTGTTCCCATTGAAAGTCTGTAAGTTGTTATATTATTTAACTTTCCCAACTTCACAGGAAAACAAAGCAACTGACCATCGACGCATGTTCTTAGCCTCTATTGTCGTTGCATGTTGTTCCTTACTAGGCTCGAGAGACAATCCAGATATTTAATTTTGCGTTTGCAATTAATCAATCTGCCCTTGGTTAGGCAGCCATTGATATCCACGTACGGGCGCGGCCATACGTTGTTCAAAAAGCTCCAGCCAATCTGATTGAATAACAAAGTAATGCACTCGCTCTCTTCGCTCTTGCCGAATGTGGTGGGAAGTTAAGCAAAAACATCTTCTCCTCTGAGAGAACACTTCTGTTCAATGATTGGTCCTTTCATTTTACAAGGGCTCAGGGCCGGACTGATCCGCAGAGAGAAACAGAACTTCTGAGGTCAGGATGGTCGCACTGGGCTGGGCTACTACGAGCTGCTACTACTTTCCCTGAGAGCCGACCGTTTGTCCACCAAGCAGCAAGATGGCCAGAGAAAGGAGCTGGCATTCACTGCTGTCGTTCTTGTGAAAGTCAACACTGCTAATTGCCCATGGGCACCGGTGGGCAGCGAGGGGACCCGGAGAAACAACTGGAGAGGCCAATGAGCTGCAGTGTAAGCTACATACAGCTACACTGTGCTGGGCCTCTGCATAATTAATACTCCTTTATTACTGTTAATGATGATGGTGACATTCTCTCTCTAACTCACTCTCTCTCTCTTATATTATGACTGTATTAGAAAATTGAATGGGGACCTTCCCAGGAGATTTAAAACAACAAGGTCAATAGATTATTGACAGAAAAGTCTTGACATTTGTTTACGTGCCCCAATTCCCAGTCTGCAAAAAATTCTGAGAATCTACAGAAAAGAATGCATGAAAATCAACTGGTACTTATTCCAAAACATTCCAGGAATGGTTTCCAGAAGGGCTTTATTTTTATGTGCATGTACGGTTCATTGTTGTTGCGGCCCTGCAGATGTGGACTGGGATAAAGACTCGGAAAAACAATCTCTGGTTGGGGACTTAGCCTCCCAGTCCTGCTGGAAGGTTGTCTGTAATCTTCCAGAAACACACAGCCATGGATAGAGCCCTCTTCACCCCCTATCGCAGGAAACCAATCACACAGCAGAGTACAGATCCCAGCCTCTGCCCTCACAAAAGTGTGCTTCACTGGGCTACTGCTTAAGCCATGCGTCGTCTGTATTTAGTTTTATGAATTTTTTACTCAAAATTCCCAAAGTGCATTCTTATTCAAATACTTTGTGGGGCTATCAAATTAATAAGATACCGTCAGGCCTATTTATAGAGGTCTGCTGACATGCAGTTTCATAACTATAATTGTTATTTTATTGTTGTCATTGTTATTATTTCCTACTTGTAGGTTCAGATCCCGGGGGGATATATTAGTGTTGGCTGGCACTTAGCAAAGCAAACAAACCGGAGAAGGTTCAGGCTCGGGTCACACCTGACCCCCTGCATATGAATGTAATGCAATTCAGCATGCAGCCCATTACTACCACAGGGGAGGCCAGCATGCAGCTCTTTATGAAATGTGCTCAAGTTATAGTCAGCCCAGCCATAAAACCGGAGTGTTCCAACATTTGCATAATAGAGTCGTATAGGTCACATTTCCCCGTTGAGCATTTTGTATTGACAGCAACACTCCCCATCGCTATTCTGTGCTTTGTGCCCCTGGGCATCAGCAAATCTTCTATTTGTAGTCTATGCACTTTGAAAAACGCCATGAAGGGAATAGTGTAAATGGGCTCTTTTGCACTTGAAACATTAAGTACTTGTACCCAGTATGTGAATGTCAACATATTGGGAGGAGAAAGGTAGCAAAGGACTCAAACTCTCCCCACATCCACAACGACTTCAAACTCAACCGGACCTTGGAGCAAGATACTGAACCCAAGAATGAAGCCCTAAAGTAGAAAAATAGTGATCCATTCTTCCCCTGTGCCTCAACAGGGCACGTGAATACGAGCCGAGCGGGTGTGTGTGAAGATAACTAGGCCACTTTTCTCTAAACAGACATGAATGACAAGAGCATGCAGGGCAATCTAGCGGCTATGGCGTTTGACTCCCAGTCGACAAAGGTTCTATACCCTTGAGCAAGTGAGGCCCTGCCCGCCACTCAATGAGTGTTGTAAAGCATAGTAAATATGAGTAAATACTAAAAAGTAGTAGACTGCAATGATGAAGCACAATAACCTGTGGGCACTCAATGTGCTGGACAAGTCGTCCCTCACATCCTCCCTTTTACACACACATTCATCCACTGATGAAGGGGTCAACCATGCGCGGGAACAGGAAGCTTATCCCAGGCAGACAGCCCGCTCTACCTCCTGAGTCACCGCCAGTCCTGTAACCCCTCTCTTTTCTCCCAGCCCACTGACTAATCCAAAGAACCGGACAAGATAAGCTGTCTCTAACGTTATTTTACCTTCAACACACCGTGCCGAGCCGTTGTGTCTCCGCAGCAGAAAGGGAAAGGGTGGGCAAATGTGTGGCAGCATTTGAATGATGTACTCTTGTTGTTATTCCCTTAGGTTGCGTTTGATTCGCATAAGCGGTGGTGCGCCGCACCGCCCTGGCACGCTTCACACGCCCACGCAACAGCGTCTCCCATCCGTTTTCAAACACGCCGGCCCGTTCTGATGGCGGTGCTAGATTCCTTGGGAGAAAATAGTTGTTATTCAGCGGAGTCAAGACTCGAGACTAAAGTCGAGTGCCTAACTGTTGAAGTGAAGAAAGAGGCTCTGTGGGAAAAAATAAGTCAATGTCAAGAAAAACTCTCAACTATAAACTATGAACGCGCACATTTATGAATTATGGAGTAGCCAAGTTGATTTGTAAATGTTATTTGATGTGAATTGATTTTGAGTATGCTGGCAGACAAGACTATTTGTTTTGTTGAACAAATACTAAATGATCCATCCCCCTAGTACTTTCAATTTACATTTCTTTTAATGTCTATTTCTTAATAATGTAAACAATAATGTGCACCAATGAGACACATATTAACGTATTATACATATACTAACATATTATGGCTTTTAAATTCTCCCTAAGCCTATTAATTTATTTATAATGATTAACGTTGATCAATGCTGCTTCTTGGACATTCATTTATTTTTAATGGCCTCTAGGACTGGCTGCTTCAAGCACACACTAAAACACCAGCCATCTCAACACTGTGTACATCAAGTTAATACATATAAAGCATTGTTCTATTGGAAATTAAATATACGTCAAGCTTTAGAGATTCACCCAAACACTTTTGTGTCCACATCAACTGGTCACCTTGTGAAACGTGAGCTCCCAACCGTTTCGGACATTTCTCCCATGTGTTGTGCTCTAATCCCTAAACCCATCCTGCATACATAATCCCCCCCAGTGGATTAAAAATATGCATCCTACAGAATGAGAGCAGGTCTATAGGATAAAGATAAACAGGGGAACGAGGGGAAGGAGAGCGAGGGTGAGTTACATAAATAGAGAGAGAGACAGGCAGAGAGAGAAAGAGAGAGAGAGAACATATATGAGGGACAGACAGAAAGAGAGATAAATCAAGTATTAGAGAGGGACAGACAAGAGAGTGAGAGAAATACAGTATGAGAGAGAGACAGGCAGAGAGAGAGAGAGAGAAATACAGTATGAGAGAGAGACAGGTAGAGAGAGAGAGAGAAATAAAGTATGAGAGAGAGACAGACAAGAGAGTGAGAGAAATACAGTATGAGAGAGAGACAGGCAGAGAGAGAGAGAGAGAGAAAAATAAAGTATGAGAGAGAGACAGACATAGAGAGAGAGAAAAAACTATGAGAGACAGACAGAGAGAACGAGGGGAGGGAGAGTGAGGGAGAGTTACATAAAGAGAGAGAGACAGAGAGAAATAAAGTATGAGAGAGAGAGACACAGAGAGAGAGAGAGAGAAATATATGAGACAGAAAGAGAGAGAAATAAAGTATGAGAGAGACAGACAGAGAGAGAGAGAGAGAGAGAGGGAGGGAGAAGAGAGAGCGAGAGGGAGACAGACAGACAGAGAGAGAGAGAAATAAGGTATGAGAGAGAGACAGACAGACAGACAGAAACTAAAGTATGAAAATAAGCTACACGAGCGAGACCGAGCAAGACAGGGTGGTTGCCGTTAGTCCCAGGATGGAGCGTGAGGTAACTTTGATGCCTCCTGTCCAGAGTCAGTGTATCCTTTTTAAGGTCTGCTGCTACTCATCACCACCCGCCCCCCCCCCCCCCCCCCCCCAACACACACACAGACACACAACCCCACTCCACCAGCCAGTGCCCTTCAACCAACAGGGCCTGGGGGGGGGGGGGGGGGGGGGGGGTGAAGAAGTGCATCGGCGGTCCCTTAGGCACCGCTGCCAGCAGACCTGAGTGGTTAGGTGTAACCTTAGTGCTGTTTGGCGGCTGTGTTATGTGTCTCTGCTAGCCTGCTGTTCGGGCAGCAGCCAGACGATGGAAGGTGATGGAGAAAGGCAAGATGCTGTTATATTTGTATTTTTAAGACAAGTACTACATTTAAAAAGCAGATTATGCCTGGTTTCTGTACTGCCCAGTCTGTAAAACTGCATAAGAATGCATGGAAAATACTCAAAGTTCCAGGACATTCCAGGCTCCATGGATTTAATTATCCAGAAAAGCACGCTACAACAAATGGGTTTAACAATTAAGGGCCAGCATTACTTTATATGATCCGATATATTGAGCATAACAACTATATATTTAACTACCTCTAGAGTGGCACAGCCACTCGACAAAGCCCTTACTTTCACAGCAGGCTCACAATAGCAGTTTGTTGTTGGTGTCGACATAAAAACTAAACCGGACAAATAAAAACAACCACAACAACGAAAAAAGCAAAAAACATAACACCCACTGCAAATCCCCCTAAAGCATCCACACGTTACCGTGGAAGCATCACAACCAGGGCCTGCCATTAGGTATCCCCGACACACACTCACCTCACAGCGAGATATTGTTTTTTAGGAGGCTTTCCAACACTGATTAGCTAGCCCCATGCTAGCAGCCATCAGCAGGCTTTTACTGTGCCAACCTCCGCACTAGGATAGGGATTTGAAATGGATTTCTTCCAGCCGCTGCACCGTGACACAGTGGCACGGAAAAGCCCCATTTCCAAGCATTTATAGACGTTTACCCCTGCACGGAGGCAATCAAGATGTGGCGGGATGATGGCTCCCGCTGTTGCCAGTACAAAAAAAACAAAACTGAATTTGTCTCCTCGATTTAGCACAGCCAAATAAAAGTCAGGAAGAGATAACGAAAACACGAAATTGTATTGTATGTGAATTTACATACATGTATAAGGAAGGAATCCACTCAACGAATGGCCCGTTTTTGATTTGCCAGCAGTGGTTTATCTGTTGTGTGGCCCTTGTATCTTAGCGATAGAGCTTGTCAGAGTGGACTCTCACCCCAGCTGGAGGTGAAGGGCAAGAGAGGTTTAATATGAGGATCCCTAATGTAGTTTACTACGGGGGTAGGTGTTAGGCGAGAAGGTGACTCCCACACACACACACACACACACACACACAGGGAAGCACGAATATGCAGTAAAAGACAGAAAGACATGAGAAGACAGAAAGACATGAAATGAGATTAGGTTTCAGACTGAGATGGAACATAATGGCGTTATACTGTCTTGTGGTCAAAGCTCAGAGTCTATTAGAGGTTATTACGGTAATATTCCCCATGTCCTGACAGCCATATCTAGACTGGCCTTCTATTATCTCCAATCATGAGGACGGCAGCTTTAAGTGTGGGCACATGCAGCTCACAACCATGTACAAAAAAACTGTTATTACAGTGTCTATCATACATTACAGCATATGCAAGGTTGTACTCAACCTGCCATTGCCATATACCTGTTATGTACATTATACTAGGATTCACTATCATGATAACTGTGAGAGAAAGACAGAGAGATGGCATATAAAGGGAGATCGGCATCTGTTTAGATGTCTCTCTCTCTCTTACACACACACACACCCACCCACACACACACCACAGACACTGAAGTGGTGTGATGATCAATGGAATTGTGCAGAGTGGTGCACCATGGCAAGTGAGGTCAACATTGTCCTTCAACCCTTAGATAGAGGACAGGGTGGTCCACTGAACTCAACCACACACACACACAACACGCACGCACGCACGAACACACACACACACACACACACACACACACACACACACACACACACACACACACACACACACACACACACAAAAACAGACAGACACACACACACACACATAAATAACCTTGTATTTTAGGCTTATATAACCAGCAAGACAACTTTTGACACATCAAATGAATGTGCCCTTGCTTTTTAAAGTAAATGGATATTGATTTGTGATCATTAAAAGCAAACATCAATCCCCAAAAGCGATTGAAGAGTAAGACAGACTAATAGTTTGATTATTTCTTTATAAAAAAAAAGATTAAAAAACTTCAAAATGAATGACTTCCCTCAGGGAGTTTGTTCTTAATGAATTGGTATCCATCACTGTCTGTCCGTGACCAGAAATAGACTCCATCCAGGCGCCCATTCTGTAGAAACCTCCATGTTTGTGGAGCTGAACGGGAAACCAAGACGAAGGGAAGTGTGGTAAACACAACTCCTTCGACCGGCTTCCATTTCACGCATCTCTGCCAACTCGGCGAGCATCAAGTTGACAATCTTCATGACATGGAGGACATGAGGACATCAATATCGTCCCCAAAACCCTCCAAAATGCTCTCCTATCGCTGTCGACTGGCCGTGGCGGAGTGTGAGAAGGTGAAAATCCCTTCTCACTGTCTCTCCCCTCACATCATATTTAATGTGGTATTTGGACTTCCGGAGCACTAGGGGGCAGAAGGTTAACCCAGCATTGGCCAGGGAAGTTCCCCTTGTTATTGGTATGGCCCAATCAGTCCACCTGGGACTGATTGGCTTATTTAAGGGGGTCTCATTTTGTGGCTGGGGGGAAGGAGCTGGCTTGATAAGAGGCCAGTACGAGAGCACATGGTATATTTTGTTAGGCTATTGCTATGCTATGCTGATTGCTGCTGATTGATGCAACAGTTGTTTCTTTTTTGGAACAGTGCTTTATTTTTGTAACTAATGGATTTATTTTTGTTTATTTATTTTTGGACCTTGGTTTTGGAGTAAATAAAACCTTTTTGTCCCAACACCATTGCCCTCGTTTTTTGGCCCACACTCTCAAACCTGGCTGTCGTCCGCAACTTTTCTTTGCCATCATCCAGCCGCTCACGGGCCGCCTTTCACACAGAGAAAACAATTGACTGCTTGATTTCCACCGATTTTAGGTGCAATCCAACATTCCTGTTTGGTCCCGTGCCCCGCCTGTCCACCGGAGTGAGGGTTGTCCTCTAACGCCTGGACCTCGTCCCAGTTCAGAGTCCGGAACTGGACTGGTTTCAGCGTAGCAGCACCACAGCTTTTGGAGAGCACCGTGTCTGTCCGTATCAATGTACATATTCCCCTTTAAAACCATGGGGATACTTTAGACCCATCGGTGGAATGTCCCTTTAAGAGTGGCCTGGAATGAGTTCCCCTTAAAGCAATTCAAAATGGGAGAGATGATGGAGCTGTTGTAATTGTAACAACCGAATGGCCAAATGTGCCTGTGGAAACGCACGAAAAAAATAACATTTGGCATTTGGTTCGTCCTGCGGCGTGGCCACGGCTCGCTGCTGGGTCACACTCTATTAATGGCTCAGTTAAGCAGCGTTAGTGTGATGCTTGGCGTGGACCTGGTATATGCATGATGCCAAAGGAGCTCTCCCTTCCCCTTCCAACCCCCACCATCCTCTGCATCACACACGGTAAAGGTCTTCTTTGTGTGTTTTTTCTACAGGTTCAGCCACCGAAATGACTTTCAGCACTTCAGTTTTTTTTTTTTTTTCCCGTTTATTTTCCTGATTTCTAAGCCTACAGTTTCTACCTTTGCTCAGATTAGTCCTTGAGACTGCACTGGCGCACAAGGAGTCGCTAATAGGCGTCACAATGCAAAGCTTCCTGCACTCGACAATGCTGGACAACAAGTCAGATTGTATAACTCCTGAGTGCTAATCCACTGCAGAAAACCTTGAAGTTGTCTCCCTCGAGGCAACCTCAATCTGCCTTTTACCATTGGTAAGGTATAAATCGAACTTTCATTGTCCGGCTTTTATCGCAAATTTTGTTTGGCATAACACCCAAAAAACATGCATTTTTTCTGCACCCAGAAAATGTAAACCTAAATACACAATGGCCTAGCCATTGGTCCAGGAAGGAGTATGGTGCACATCAAAAAGCACAGAGGACTCAAGGGAAGGATAAATTAGCCTCTGTCTCAAAAGTTGTACATTACAGATATAAAACATACCTCAGGCAGATATAGCGTAAACACAAGCCACTGCTCCGCTACCTATATTTACAATAGAGCGGGTCAGCTTTGGCTTTTAAGACAGCTGTTTAGGCTACAAAAAATCAGGATGGAGAATAGTTTTCGAACTGCGTCACGGCAGGAAATTCTGCCCTCTCTGTGTGATCACATCAATTAATTTAGCTGACGTGTATCCACAAATGTAGCCATTCATTCAGAAAACTCTGATCACACAAGAGCCCATGTCTTTGACACACAACAAAAGGGCCTGCTCCAAGAGAAGCCTTTGCAAGTGCACACACAAATTCATAGACACATGCACACACACGCTAACGCACACACACACACAAAACATCTACGCATAATAGAACACACACACACACACACACGTGCATATATACACAGACACACACACACACACACACACACACGTGCACAAACATACACACAGCATTTCCAAACACATCTTACATGACAGATGCACAGACAGGAGCTAAGCCTCACTAAGGAGGTTCATCAATCACGTTTGGATGAAAGACCACTCCACCTTGTAACAAACAGCAGTGGGATTTCATTTGCAAGACGAAATCTTTCACTGTCTGCCGTTGCCGTCGCAGCTAGCTATGCGGCGTGATAGCGTTCATGGCACTTTGCAATCAAGCTTTGTGTCCAACTTGCCCATCTGTACCGCAAACACCATTTTTAATGGTCATGTCTCTAAGAAATACATACTTTGCAAGTAAACAAGTAAATTGAATGCTATTTTTTGGGCGCAATTCCTCATTAGTGTATGAATAAAAAAATGATAAGCCTTGCTTACTCTTGTGTGTATCACACTGGCCCTCAGCAAACTATCATTTGTTATTAAAGATTATGATTCTTTGCGCTCCCCTCATGTGGACGGAATGGATTTTGCCTTTTCCCTCTCCTGCCTCGGTAACAGAAAGCCACCTGAAAGATGGGCGGTCGAAACCTGCCACATAGCTTATAATGGCATCAGCCCTGTGCTACGGTAGATATGGAAACACACTTGAAGTCTATCACTCCCAGTGGGACCCGAATGGCCAGGCTCTGGATGAAGGAGGACAGATAGTCTGATCCCCCCACCCCCACTGGAGGGGATGGCCAAGTAACCAAACACAAAACACAAACGCCACATGCACTTATTTTCAATGCAAACCAAAGTGAAGGCTCCGTGCACATCGCATGGACCTAATGATCCATGCAAAACCACACGTGTCGCACCCACACGGGTGTTGCGCACACACACACAGGCGCGCGTATTCTGTGTGTCTCCGTCAGGCTGCCACAGGTCATTACCTCCTGGATGAATCTCCAACAGCAGCAGCCAGGAGGGCGGTGGCAGGGACGGATAGAGACAAACACGATGGAACTTGGACGAGATAGACGGATAGATTAGAGAGGCCAATTGTCTCCATAAATCGACTGAATTATCTTTCTGGGGGGTGGGGACTGGGGGGACGGGGACGGGGGGGGTTGTCATGGTGTTTACGCTAGTGGCTCTGCCCCACAGTTGGGAGATGGAGATACACTGTTCAAGAGATCAATGGCATCCATCTACAAAAGACAATTACTGTTGCAGTCAAGGTGATGCCTGCTATGCAAGAACGCCACGATGGAGGAAGGAGGGAAGGGTAAACAACTACAAAGAATCCCAGAGCCGATACATCACCGCTCTTGTTCGTGTGTCCCCCAGGGAGTCTGCGTTAAGTATGCCGGAAGGAAGGGGAAATAAGCGACAAAAGCACCTGTCTCACAATCACGCACTGTCCGAATAATCAACCGATATATACCCTGACAACATGTCTCGACTGGGCAGCCGCTCTGACTCTGTCAATACGACCTGAATGTATTACATGTTTGATCAAGGGAAAAGGTGTGTGTGTGTGTGTGTATGTGTGTGTGTGTGTGTGTGTGTTTGGGCAGGAATATCCTTTCCGTAAGCCTTTCTCCTTAAATCCCTTATGCCGTCACAAGCAGAGATGTATGTGTGTGAGTGTGTGTGTGTGTGTGTGTGTGTGTCTGAGTTTGTGGGCACATGTGTCCGTAAGCTTTTTCTCCTTAAATCCCTTATGCCAACACAAGCAGAGGCGTGCGTGCGTGTGCGTGTGTAAGTGTATGTGTGCAACGCCGCATGTGCACGTGTGTGTGTATTTGGGACCTGTGCGGTGGTGAGAAATAGGAGCTGAGAAGTTGTGATTGAAGAAGTGGTGTGTGAATTGCGGTGACTCAGATGTTTACATGGTAGAAGAAAAAGGAGCACCTGATTCCAGTGAAGTGGAGA
The DNA here is from genome assembly GCF_964030765.1 of Micromesistius poutassou. NCBI lineage: Eukaryota > Metazoa > Chordata > Actinopteri > Gadiformes > Gadidae > Micromesistius > Micromesistius poutassou. The sequence continues at coordinate 10,313,180 of NC_140286.1, forward strand.
GAGAGAGAGCGAGAGCTAGAAAATAAAGAAACATAAGAAAATAGGTCCGCTCGGAGGAGTGTAATTAGGCCGGCATAGAGGTTCATTTGAGCAGGGCAATTGGCCTTCTAATTAGCAGGTAGACGCACATGAGGCGAGGGGGGGGGGGGGGGGGGGGGGAAAGGAGGAGGAGAAGAGAGCAGTGAGAGGAGATAACTGTTATAAACGTGAGACACTCACAATGAACGCACAACATACAAAGGTTGAAACAGGCAGCCGGACCGTTGAGGGAAGAAAAAACGACGCAGTTGCTTAAGACCACAAATGACGCATGACGATTTTTGTTTGGTCTCGGTGTCACAGCAGCCTGTGATTGGCTGGGCCCACGTGCGACCAACGCGGCCGCAAAACAATTAACACGGTAAGCACAGAGCTCCTTCTTAGAAGTCTTGTGTTCCATCTGTCTCTCTCTCTCTCTCTCTCTCCCACTCTCTATTTCTGTCTCTTGTCTTTCCCTCTGCCCAACCATTCTCGTCTCTGTAATCCCTCTCGGAGGAAAACATGGCAGCAGGGTTGGTCCCCTAAGATCTCCATGTTGTGAGTGAGGAAGTGTACCGGTGGACCTCCGGGATGAGGCGGACTAAGCCCCCTTGATGTCCTGCAGCCTCAGCACGTTTGCTTTACTTTGTGAGGCCGCAGTGACATTCTTACAAGTCAATCACCGTTCTTCTTCTGACCTTTGTTTTATCGGAATCCCAAGATATATATTGTGTCTCTATTCCTTTACCCATTGAATCCCACGGTGTGTGTAGTTTTGTGTTGAGTTGGCTCATACTGACGAGAGCCAACTGAAAAGCCAATATCATTAGTACATCTATCCACCCCCCACCACACAGCTGAATCCTTTCCAATAAAGAGTCCAACAGCATTGGGAACTGACAAATGGCCACCATCGGTCCAGGGGAAAGAGATTGACACGGGGGTAATGATTTCTAATGGGCTGCTCTTGAAACACAGCCAATCCGTGGAACACTTGCTCTCTGATTACTGACATTAACCAAAGAGCTAGGTTTCCTCCGGTGGCCCCTTGGCATGACAATATCTTTCCTCCTCTTTCCTTCCTTGTCTTGCTTTTCCCCCTCCATTCATCTTCGCGCCGTCCATCGATCCATCCACCCATTCAGGTCTTATTTTTAAATATATTGCGTATGGTTGATTGAGGTGGAGAGAGGGATGGAGTTACATCTTCAACCTAGTGTTTAGAATAAAACAATGTACGAATTCTAAAATAAAGGCTCACTTTCAGGGGAGGTTGATCAATTCCGTGTCTACCAAAACCCATCAGGAGGGTCTGATCAAAGCCCATCATAAGCTAGCAGTGGGGACTAGCTTCCTCAAGACTCCTTGTTCTCCAATTCCCTGTTCATTTAGTGACCATGAGCATATTACTATGCTAAGCTGTGAGCAACAGCATATGAGACAATGGTTCAGTGTTAACCACCACACTGGCAGAAGAAACACCCATTAGCTCTTAACACGAAGATCCAAATGAGTTTATCGTAATCCCCGCCTGTTACCATGACATTAATCAGTGACCTGGATAGCTAAGACACTGTGTCATTGTTTATTTCATAATTATATTTATACTCACAACACATGCGATTCACACAAGCCAACATGTATTAATTCAAGCATGTACGAGGCTTGCTTCTATAGCGGCCCTGTGGGATTTCGATTGCTATTGGGAGGTCACCAAGGACTTGGCAGGCAGAATCTCCGTGCAGTCCGAGTGCTGCGCTGCACTGTGAGTGTTGTGAGCGTTGTGGAGAGGCAGGATGTCCTGTGTCGCCCGACTGCACACACAACACCTTTGCCCTCAGAACAGCAGGGAACACGGGCTGAAGACATCATTAACGCTCACACTGTAGTGTGGCACTGCATTTAATACAAACAAACACTATTGGCAACTTGGACGAGCTACAGCGTTTACGGATGACGGCCTCGCCTCGGATCAGATGGTGGACCACTCTTCTAAGTGGTTTGATTTTTCTACAGGGTGGCAGGGGAGGAGCCATATATCAGCAGAGGATTTCACATTAAAAGCGTGTGCCAAGCCATGCACTGCTTGGAAGCAGTTTCCTCCGCATCACTTCCCCGTTCCCCGTGTCTCTCGCTGTGATGGAACGTTCTTGAAAGGCAGTGTTTATGTAAACAATACATCCTCTTTGCCTTTTAAAAGAAAAAAACACCCATCACAACACACTGCGCACAGTGCTCATAAGTGTGTTTTTTTCGGGATTGGATTCATTGTGTATTTGCAGTGGGTGAAAAAATTTACTTGCACACACTTTGTGATATTCCCTTCAGCAAGAGCAGTGATTTGTGAGAGAGGACACGCGTTTGAGCAATGTGTTTTCTCAGAACACACAATGGTGAGGGGGGAGGGGAGGAGGAGCAATGAGGGGTGCAGATACTAGGACAGATGCGTTAGGTCCCAGTTGTTTATTCACAACCTGTGTGAACACACTCATCACTCCAGCACCGATCACATTAACAAAATGCATTTAGCATTCTCTATCTCGCTTCCTCTCGCTAACTCTCTCTCTCACTATCTCGCCCTCTCTCTCTCTGGACCCAACACTTCTCTCCTAAGTACTTCTTTGCTTCCTTCCCTCTCTGCGTTCTCCAGCCCCATGCCCCCCACCGAGAAGATGGCCATCTCCATCTCTCTACACTCCTAACCTTTCCTTCCTCCTTTCTTTCTTTCTTTCTATCTTTCTTTTTTTCTTTCCTTCTATTCCCCCCCCCCCCCCCCCCCCCCACCACACTCTCCCCTGTGGAGAAGCAGCCATCTCTCTCTCCATCTGCGAGCAGAGGAGAGGAGAGGAGAGGCTGCACTGGTGAGCCAGTAATGACAAAGTCCCGGCGTTCCTCCATGTCAATTAGCCCCTCAGTAATTACACAGACACATATGGAGCTGTCAATCACCTGCGGGCTCCTCCGCACAGGAACTCCCAGCCCACCCCCGGCAGAGAGGGAGAGCAAGGGACCCAGAGCAAGGGGGAGAGAGAGAGAGAGAGAGAGAGAGAGAGAGAGAGAGATGAGAGAGAGAGAGAGAGAGAGAGAGAGAGAGGGGGGTGGGGGGAGAGGGCTAGGGACAGATAGAGAGGGCTAGGGACAGATAGACAGGGAGAGAGAGGGAAAAAGAGAGCTGGAGACACAGGGAGGCAGAGAGCTAAGGACAGAGAAAGAGAGAGAGAGAGAGAGAGAGAGAGAGCTAGAGAGAGAGAGAGAGAGAGAGAGAGAGAGAGAGAGAGAGAGAGAGAGAGAGAAAGCTAGGGTCACAGAGAGAGAGGGAGGGACAGGGAGCCAGAGAGCTAAGGACAGAGAGAGAGGGATGGGCAGAAAGCCTGACAGCTAGAGACACAGAGAGAGGGAAAGAAAGAGAGAGAACAAGAGAGACAGAGGAAAAGAGAGAAAGAGCGAGAAACAGGGAGACAAAGGGCAGAGAATCGGGGGCCATTATAAACAGCTAGCTCTACCATTTTCAGTGATTACACACTGTGCCAAAAAGGAGCACCACTATAGTGCCAATCAATCATACCTACTGGGAATCCCATTCATCAATAGCAAATTCTCCAGTGAGTTCAAGTGAGTTGCTCCCAAGTCAAACCCTAAATTTGTTTTTCTTCTTTTATATTTTTAGTTGCCATGTTTAAATCTTGTGGAACTGAGGGGTTTGTGGGATTTACTTCAACAGCACTGAACTTCAAACATGAATTCACTAACTCTGGCACCTGCCGTGCCCGGTGCGAACAGAACCGGTCTCCCATGTAGTCGTATTTATTTCTTGCTAGCTCCCTAACCCTTCAAAGCAATGGGTGCAGGCTTGAAGACATGTTTACTCCGTATTGAGAGAGCAGTCTGTGTGTCCATTCAAGAATAAGAGACGATTCATTCAGTGACCAGGCATTTGGCAGGCTTCTTTGACAGTTCGAAGAAAAAAGGCAGCTATTCACATAATTCCAATTGTTTTTTATTCGTTTTCATTATTTTTTAGGAATGGTGTAAACTGGCATCTTAATAAAGGCACACATTTTAGGGATTCCTTATTTTTTTTATTTCTTCCACACAGGTCTACACCAGGCAGGTTCAGAAACAATACACTTAGGCTTACATAATCCATTTAGAGTGGAGACATTGATAAATCCTTAGTTCAACGGCTTGGTAACAGATCTACTTGATAAAAAATAAGTCAATAGAAGGTCTGATTTCCCCAGAGCACCCTGCAACATTCCCGACAGGGCTGAACAAATGAGACTTTAATATTAAAATAGATAGTATCCCACCAATGGAAAGTATGTTTTATTCGAGTGGTTTGGCATACACTCAGTTGTGTCGAAAGGCCCCATAAGGACTTCAGCATTACGAAAAAAAAAACAAATGCTTAACAAGCAAGTAATTGTCTGAAGATAGAAAATTGGCAAAGTACAATTAATGTTTAATACGATAATGATTCCAAATGCTACCCACATGGTCAAAACAATTTACAGTGCACAGAACGGGGAAAAAACCCAATTGAAGATATTTAATTGTACTCCGTTTTGCTCCAGCAGTTAGCAGTGCAGCATGGAAACAAGGGGGCTCATGGGTAATTCAGTTTTCATTCCACGTATGACTGCCACTTTTCTCTAATTTTCTTACTTCTGGAATAAGTGTCGTTGTTAGCTAACAATGTGTGTGTGTGTGTGTGTGTGTTTTGTGGTGGGGTTCTCAGTCATGAGTAGTTGGAGGACGCCCAGATGGGCATCACAACATTAGGGCTTACCTCTGTGACGTCTTCTTGTACTTCCTCCTGTGGGAGATAGTGACAGAGTAAACGGAGGGAGCAGTAGTGGACAGGTGTGTATGGTCCATAGAACGGGTTGCTTCTAGTACAGTTGTTGTAGTACCTACTACCTGCTTTGCATTGGTTAACATGCATACTGTCTGTATTACCATCCTCTTATTTGTGACTCAATTTACGCAAGCACCTTTTACGATGACGCACAGAAAAAAAACGCTTCTTTCATACAGACAAACGGTGAGACTGATGTAATGATCGGACAAGAAGAGAGAAGACATAACAACTATTGACACACATGCACACAAACGCACGCACGTGCGCACACACAGACACGCACAACATTACAGGACAACATTACAACGTTTGACCCATAACACACCCACACTTGACGACAGAGATATCAGCAGCACTGTTCTTAAAGCCGCTTAGAATTGAGTGTTGTATCAACACAAACACATACACACACACACACACACACACACACACACACACACACACACACACACACACACACTCGCATATACATAAGAGCCCCACATTAGAGGCATTTTGAGTGTGTGCATTAATTTAAAATCCAGTCCCACAGAGTTCTCACTACTTAGCTGGATTGCCTTTTCATATGTATATCCATCTGTCCAGGAGCTCAGCACAAAACTGCTCGCTCAGGATCGCCACTCCTCTGGAATTACATTAAAATAATTCTACATGCAACGTGGGAAATGACCCTCCACATTTGGGGAGGACATCAATTGTTTTTGAGTCCATTAAGGTAATCAAATCTGATATGAGTCAACCTGTTAATGGCGGCACTGAGTCTTTGCAGGCAGTCAATGTTGCTTTACTTTCTGCTCATAAAATTGGATATGCAAAGGTCTATGTTGAGGGTGGGTGAAATGGGTGAGTGAAAAGTAGAGAGGAACAAAGATAAATAGAAGTACAGCAACAGAGAAGTGAGGTTCACACAAGAGTCAGAAAAACGAGACCCAAAGCGAGTCGGGAGTGCTGCCGGACACCATATGTCCTCTTTTAGTCTCTCAATCTCTCCGTTAAGATAACCCTCTCTTTCCCCCCCCCTCCCCCTCCCTCTCCCTCTCTCTACTCTCTCTTTCTCTGTCCTTAGCTCTCTGGCTCCCTGCCCCTCTCTTGCTCCCTGTGTCCCCAGCTCTCTCTCTTTCCCTCTCTCTCCCTGTCTATCTGTCCCTAGCCCCCCCCCCCCCCTCTCTCTCTCTCTCTCTCTCTCTCTCTCTCTCTCTCTCTCTCTCTCTCTCTCTCTCTCTCTCTCTCTCTCTCTCTCTCTCTCTGATCAGCAGGATGATAGAGAGCATAGAGGAGAGGTGGGAGCCCAACGAGTTGCTCTTTACTACGTTAATGTGCGTGTCAACAGCGCAGAGCTACTGCTAATTAGTGAGCTCCCCCGCTACATTCTGGGCATAATGAGGAAGTGCGGCATGAGAAAGAGAGTCTGCCACTGCATAATTCCATTTCAGCGAGCGGAGCATTCAAAGGAAATAATTTAATAATGCGCCCGACCCCCCACCTCACCCCCCACCCCTCCCGACGTTAGCGATAGTTAACAATGTTAGGGGACGGCTGTACCAATTAGGTATGTCACTAGCTCTTTAACAATAACATCTGGTCACGCTTCCTAGGATCTATATGCGGTTCAGATGTAGGCTTGGGGTTGCATTTCTAAGCAACCAAACATATACTCAGCCATTCAATGACAATGAATGCATATAACCAACACCCCCTTTCATCAGTATTATCTCAATTATATATTTTAGGGGGGGGGGCAGGGTTGGATGGATGTATACATCCATAGATGCGAGAGAGAGAGAGGAAGAGGAGAGAGAGAGAGAGAGAGAGAGAGAGAGAGAGAGAGAGAGAGAGAGAGAGAGAGAGAGAGAGGGGGAGAGAGAAAGAGGAAGAGGGAGAGAGAGAGAGGAAGAGGGAGAGAGAGAGAGAGGAGAGAATCCAAGGCGTGATCTATGGCCATCCATTTTATCAATATAAAGCCACAGAGGTAATTTGTTAAAGGGTTTATAAGGATTAAATTCAGTTGGCCCCTAGACTCGCTGTGTGGGGGTCACCAAGCATTAGACAAAATCAGTTCTAGGGTTTAAGGTTGGGCAAAAAAGTGATCAAATAGATCCTACAGTCAGTGTTCGTGTGGGTGGTTGTGCATGTGAATGCATGCAACTGTACTTTCATTATGGATAAAACCCTCTACTCTCGCATTAATGATCCTCCACACACGCACACACACACACACACACACACACACATATACACAATGGCAAATTGTATTTGCCTGTTACACACAACATACAAGCAGCTCTCGAAGCATGCGTGTAAACAAAGGCCAAAGCTCTCTCTCTCTCTCTCTCTCGCTCTCTCTCTCACTCAGACAGAGGCTCTTTGTAAGATTAAAGGCTGATGTGATCCCTGACACACCACAGGAGCCCCTACAACCAGCAGGTGGACTCCATTTCAACCTTGCCACATGGCTCAATGCCAAAACACCCACTGCATAGCATGGATGTTTGGAAATTGAAGTTCAGACAAAAAAACAGAATGGTAAAATGGTAATAGTGGTACGTAGAATCAGGGCTGGATCAGCGGGACATCGTGACAGTATGTGACGCAACGCACACACCTCCATGCACACACACACACACACACACACAATCATGCACACACACACACACACACACACACACACATATATATATACACACACTTGGCAAGAAGGCAGATACAATGCAAGAGCATAACACATGCACAGACAGAAAAGTTACACTGAAAAGGCAGAAAGGCACACACACAGACACACACACACACACACACACACAGACATACTGTATATATATATACACACACACACACACATTTATGCAAGAATGCAAACACAATGCAAGAGCAACAACACAAGCACAGACAGAAAGGCAGACAGATGACTGGAGAAAAAACGATAACGTAGAACAGAGGAGCAGAGAACGGGATGGGGAGCGTGGCAGAGAAATGAACTGCGGGGAAGAAAGGCAATGGTCCACCCCGTTGTTCACACTCTCCCTACGTCGCTGCCTCACTCTTTTCTTCTCTTCTGCAGGAGGAAATTGCATTTCATTCAGTCCTCCAGCCACAACAATGGAGCAAGAAATGTCAGAGGAGCATAAGTACTGCCGCCGCTGTTTTCCTTCTCTTTCTGAGTCACAATGATACAAGAAGCCAATGAATATCAAATATCCCATTGGCCCTGCAGACCGTAGCTGGGGAATAGCGGTGGGTTTAGCAGTTCCAAAATACCAATTACCAATTCATGCATGTTAATAAGAATGTGTTTTCAATAAATAAAAGTTGAATAGAAACAGAAAATCTGGGAGAAAATATGAATGAATGAATATGAAGGACTTATGAAAAAGGAATAGGAATAAAGGACTGATGAAAGAAACAAAGATAAAATAGACACACTGATAGGAAAACACACACTGGTGAACACAGATATAGAGCCAGAATAATGTAAACACACACTGGTGAACACAGAGCTGGAATAATGCAAACACACACTGGTGAACACAGATATAGATCTGGAATAATGTAAACACACACTGGTGAACACAGATATAGATCTGGAATAATGCAAACACACACTGGTGAACACAGATATAGATCTGGAATAATGTAAACACACACTGGTGAACACAGATATAGAGCTGGAATAATGTTAACACACACTGGTGAACACAGATATATCTGTAATAATGTAAACACACACCGGTGAACACTAAGATGAAGCGCTGAAATAATATACACCATCACCATACACCACTTCAACTAACAGGAAGCCATTATCTCATGACATGATAATAGGCGTCCCTGCACCGATGTGAAATAGCAGGTGCCAGGTTGTGATTTTGTTTTGATTTAACGTCTTCTATTTACCGGCGAAGCAAAAGACTGTAGCTTCGAGATTTTAAAGTTATTTCATAAGTAATCATAATTTCTATTGAAACATGTCACATTACTCTTTCATGCTTTAGCCCGTCCCTGCCCTATAGCATTAACACTTCAATTTGTGTGTTTTTGTGTATATGTGTGTGTGTGTGTGTGTGAGTGTGTGTGTTTGTGTGTGTGTGTGCGTGCATGCATGTGTGTGTAGGACATTCACATCATCTATGTTTGCATACACTGCATACACAGTCTAGCACTAATACTATTTCATTATTGCCTTCTGCCTTCTCAAAATTTGCCAAACTAGGTTTAAAACAAGCTACACATACACACACACACACACACAATCAGGCACATAAGCATGCAGGTACGCACGCACGCACACACACACACACATACATACACCCAAATAGATACATATAAACATGAACACAGACACAGAAATGTACTAATAACAAATGAACTGCACATACATACAAACAAACATTTCTATATAAATGTACAAACACACACATTGGCATGTGCCCACTCCCCCCAAACAGGGACAGAAATGCACAGACACAACCTGCACAAACATTCATCCACTTGTTGAACTAGTAATCATAAAATTGGTTACTCACAGCCCACGAAGGCGAAGCCAAATCTTCTCGATCTGTTCGGGCTGTAGGTATTTCAGAGATGTGCTTTCAAACTCCTCAATCTCTTTGGTAGGTGATTCCATCTTCGGAGGTTGGGGTGTAGTTCGGATGGGCCAAAAGAAAGTTACAAGTGGCAATCTCTCTGGAGTTGCGGTGGAGCGATGCTGTGGAACACCCTGTCACAATCAGAGTGCAACGCACTGTGGAGAGAAGGCAGGAGGCTGTCCTCTTCAACCTTCACATTTGCATTGGCATCTGTGACAAACCCAGCAGCATGTTGATGTTTTCTGTTACTCCTTCTACTTCTACTGTCCCCTGCTCCTCTGACAGTTCCTCTTCTCTCTGCTTCTTTCTTCACTTTGATCCACTGCTGCTCTGCGTGGCTCCTGGGAGCAAAGTGTGTGTGTGTGTAGTGCCGATGCTCAGCAGTGCCCTTTGCCTGGGCTTTAGTGGCTCTGACACCCAAGAGAGGCAAAACTAGCTCTTGCTTATGTCTCTCTCTCTCTCTCTCTGACTCTCTCTCCCTGTGTGTGTCTCTCTGTCTCTCTCTCTCTCTCTCTCTCTCTCTCTCTCTCTCTCTCTCTCTCTCTCTCTCTCTCTAGCTCTCTCGCTCACTCCTTTCCCGTGTGAGCGCAGGGGTCCTGGAGTCGTGCCATGCTCTGCCGGAGACGACCAGGATGCAGACGGCAGGGCAGTGCAACCCTGGGATTAACGCCGCCCCCTCCCCCCACGCACACCCTACCACCCTTACCCCACCGCTCTCCCCGACAAGAGAGGGGAGGGGGATGATAGAGAGAGAGAGAGAGAGAGAGAGAGAGAGAGAGAGGAGGGACAGGCAGGGGTGGGGGATGTGGTGGAGAGTGAGGGGAGAGGGCTACCAGAGAAAGAGTGGGAGGAAGGAGGAGTCTGGTTAATCTCTCTCGGTCGTGTGTTTTTTTCCTTTCCCTTCCTCATGCACAAGGGTGGAGACGCACGAGGGAAAGACAGAGGCGGAAAACAGCTTCCATGGAGGACGGTACTCCGTTAAAAAGGTGATTAGAAAGTGTAGAAGTACAAGTGTCAAAGAGTGGATTAAGAGAGATTTGCAACAACATGTAACTGTGAAAGGTAGTGCTTTCACTTCACGATTAGTTTTAAAGTCAGCAGTTGGAGTCAGCAACACAATTCTCTTGAACATCCCTCTCCTTTCCTTTTAGTTTATTTTAATATGAGCGAAACATTGATTTTTGTTGGGTTGGCAAAAATGTTAGGGTGGGCAGATCAAACAAGGGCAGTACAACAAAGTGAGATGTCAGATTAAAAACCCATGGAGTGCAGGCAGCACAGTTTGGATATCTGGAATGATTTTGTTTTTTGTGAGATTATTTTTTACCACAATTCAATTATTAAATTCATATGACTGATTACTCCTCATATGACTGATTTCTTAGACACACTGATGTTCTTGAGGCACAAAAGTTTGGAAAGGTTTTGCCTGTTAGTGTATCAGTGCCTTGCATCAGTCAACACTTTTTCACAACCCATTCAATCACAAGCCTTAACGCTATGGATGGTTGAATTCAATTTTAAATATTGAACAGGTAAACTCAGAAATGAAAGAATTTCAGTTTGTTCACAAGGGCAGTGGATAGATGGATAGATAGTCCAAGCCCTCTGAACCAGGGGACCCCCGGTTGTATCTGAATGTTGGCGTCTGTATGACTCAGCCAAGCTCTTTCTACTTTCTCTGCTCGACTGCTCGCTCTCAGAACCATATACCCTTTCTCCACACATACACCACCACCGCTACCATCACCATCACCCCCACCACCAACACAAGCATAGAAACCACATCCCCAGGTCGTTCAATTACTTGATGCAAGAGGCAGGGGTAATGCCAGGGCAGGGGCTCAAAGTGCTCCACCCTTTCATCTGCAGCGATGGACGGCTCCTCTATCAGGAGATAGATGTATTGTGTCAACGCACCACCATGCCTGCCAAAGCTTCTCTCTCTCTCCCTCTCTCTCTTGCTCTCCCTTCATCTCTATCACCCTTTGCCTCTCCCACTCCATCTCTCTGTCAACCGCTCCCTCCACTTTTACTTTTCTCAGCTCCCCACTCTAATTTGCACTTAATCTTTTCTTTTTATTCCTTTTTTTCCACTCTCTCACTCCTACAGAGGCGCATAGAAAGGTGGTGGTTGCTGGCATGAGGATGCAGGCAATTGCCCTTGAGTCCCATGGCTCTCTCCAGATATCACAGGACTTAGACACAGTGACAGCAGCACATGTGGTTGTCTTGGGTTGTCCTGTGTTGTGTTGTGCTTTGCTGGGTGAGGTTGGGTTGTGTTGTTCGTTGTTTGTGCGTTGCGTTAGGTGTTCTTTTGCTCCTGAGAATAAGGGACCTTCCTTAATTCCAGCAAGTGTTACTTTGAATACAGTGATATTTGACTAATATATATATATATATATATATATATATATATATATATATATATATATATATATATAATATCTAATATAAAAATGTTAATGAATATAGTTTAGTCAATATAGTCTATGCACTGCATACACAGGCCCATTGAAAAGGTCAACCCCCAATTTGAACACGTTTGACATTTATGGTAAAATATACCTTTGAATTCAAATGAGTCATATTTGGTATCACATCATTTCGCTCAAGTATATCCCAGAGGTGTTACCTGCAAGGTATTTGGGGGAATTAAGTTAGTTAAGAATTTTGCTTGGAAGTAAAATTGTGTAAATTAGATTTTTTTATTAATGACATTTCTTATCCAGAGTGTCTCTGGAGGTGAATCCTTTCTGTAACCATTAAGAGCCCTTAATGAAAAAAGGAGGGATCCTTCAGGGTCCTCTGTTCAGTGTGGGGGCCATTGTCTGGGTAAATGAAGAGTTGTAACAGAGGCCTGACCTTATTAAGTATCCATGACTCATGATAATGGTAAATGTGAACGTCTGTGTCATTTGACTCTCCACCCCATTAAGAATTGAAATGCTTAAGCTCCCCGGGAGCAGAAGGGAAAGACAAGTTATCATGGGTAATGCTGTAAGATGGTATCCTGGGATATAACGGTTAGCCTCAAATGTTCATTTAAAGGCTGCATATTGTACGCAATCTTTCTAATATGGGATTCTGTGTGTGGTGCATGTGCGTGTAGTTCAGTTGTGTATCATTCAGTCTGTTGTATGTGTTTTTGGTGTTATACACCTTGACTTTCCTTAAGAGATGAATATAATAAGAATATGTTTAATATTCTTATTAATTTATATAGCATATTTCTTGAACCCATTGCGCTGGAAACAAAAAATTGTATTTTATTGTGATACTATATCTTAGGTTATCCAATCTCTTCTTATCCTATCATTATCTTCATCATCATCATCATCTTCATCCCTGCCACCGGTTTCATCACTATCATTTTTCGACACTTTCCGGAAACTATTTTCCAATGAGGCCCCCGGAAATAGCACGATCACGAATCTGTAGTGACGCACGGAAGGAATCTCTGTCTGAATATTTTAATTACATATCCAAATGATAAATGAAGAACCTGGCCAGAAATGGCACCAAGAATGAAGCCTAATTAGATTACCTGTCAGCGGGCACGGAGGAAACAATGTGGAGTGTTTGGAGAATTACTCGGAATATAAAGAGAAACTTCACGCTTCCTCACCTCATTGTCAAATTCCCGAAACCTCAAAGAAAATGATGCTTCACAGTTAAGCCAAAATGTAAGAGGTATATTGTCAAAGGTGTGTGAGTAAGTGTATTGCTCAAAGTGCATGTGCTTGATTAGAATGCATCGTACAAGAAGAGCCTCTTAAAAAAGAGACAAAATGCAGAGTGTAAAAAATTTGGTATTTTTCATCATCATCATTTCATCTTTGTGGCGTTGTTAGCAAATACGTACGGTAGTGAGAGACTTATTATGCACGAGCACTGTGATTCTGACACACACTCCCAGCTCCCACCCAACGCAATGAGTGAGAAAATTATTCTGTTCAATCATGTGCCAATATTAAAACACATGCTTGATTAATCACCACCGCGGATGGCAAAATATTAATTGCGTGCTTGAAAAAGATAAATTATACTCCTGATGAAGACTCAGGCTAAGATACCTGTTGGATAGTCTGCGACACCTGGTTACTCCACTGTGTTCAAATTTACACACAGAAGCCAGCATACTAACCAGGCCAGATCCATTTGGAGGGGCATAAAAAATTCAAATCTCATTTGAATTTTGAGACAAGTTGATATGGATTTCAATGCGTCCAAATAGCAGTGTGCCTTCAGGTAATGACCACATTATGGTGGACGCCATCCATCACAAAATATGATTTCCATCTATATGTTGGTTCTTTTTTCTCCCACAGCATCTGAGGTGGTGAGAATGGAGAGCGGGCAGAACTGGAGGGGGGTCGGTGGAGGGCAGCACTATAAAACAGCTTTTATCCATTTATGGAGTATTGGTGGAGGGAAAATGACTTCAATGTGTGTGATGGGGTGGGGGAGCAACCAATCTCCTTATTCACCCGACAGATTTCCTATGGGTCAGATGCCCTGCATAGCAGACCAGGGTGAGCTGGAAAAGCCATCAGCTTTAAGACACTGTTTTCTCCCCTTTCTTCGTTCGGAATCACATGGTCTGTCCAGACCAATCCAACCAATCACAGCACCCCCTGAGGTTTAGATTATGCAACTAAGACTGTGCCCTTGAATGTTGTCATGCTACGATTTATGCTACAACAATTAACACAGAAGAAATGTCAGTATGTTCCAGGTGTACGTAAAGCTATATTAAATATATATATACATTCATATATATTTTATTTGTATTTCTTTCTTTTTTTGCCTTTTTAAAATGATATATAATTTGCATTTATGCAAAATATTTGTATATCTGGTCAAATTATATCTGACCTGTAATAAGGTGGCATGCAATTAAAGTTACATGAATTATAACAATTAATACTATCGTTTTTTATCCATATTTAGTTTACAAAAAATAAATACTAAAAACTGAAATACAGACATCAGATGATTTATTAAATGCCTCCAAGATATTTAATTCTATTACAAAAAGCGACATTAATTTGCCACCAACCATTAACTTCACTGTTGCTGTTTCAAACAAACAACAAAGAAAAATCTATAAACTGTATGCTCAAGCAACCATGGATATAAACAAAACTTCTGTTCAGCTGCAATATCATGAACACCAAAAACACAGGATTGTGATGACGATGACATTGGTGTTGATAATGATGATATACCACGCTTAGATTTGCTCCGGGGGCAAGGCTTAGAAACAAACAGCCAAGCCAACCTCTAGATGATGTTCTCAAAAACTTTCGCTCTCCCCGCTATTACCGCGACAAAGGGAGGCATGCTAAGTACTAGCTACATCGCTAGAATAGAGTTACATCTCCATAGAAGACCAGAGGCTGAGCTCACTAAGCATTGGCAGACTGACTTTCCTTTCCACATTCATATTCCAGTGTGTTAGTTGATGTCAAATGAGGACAGGAGGTTACATTTACAAAGTAAATACAGAGCTCCCGTAGGCTAGTATCTCCACCTTGTTTACGCCATTAGTGGCAGCACTATCGCAACGCTCGCAGAAGGGGAGAGATTTAAATACTTGCCTTCCACAACATGCTAATATCCTCATTAATGTTTGTCAATGGTGTGTGTTAACACCAATATTAATTCATGGTTTATGGTTCACTATTGCAGCACACTGATTCAGCACTTTTCTCTCTTAATATATCAACTCATTCTGGATTGGTATGGACTGGTTCAAGTCATGTGTAGGCTATCTAGCAGATTAAACCATTGATTGCTTTCAATCAATAAACCAAAAGATAAACTGATGTTGAATGGGTGGACGGTCATAGGTCACACATAAAGGTTAAAATAAAAAAAGCTTATTGATTGTCGGTTATGGAAGCCCAGGTCAGAGGTAACCTCAATGGGTTTCCAAAACATTGATAAAACGCTGAGATTAAAGCAAAACATTAATATGTGAAGAGACTTAAAGATTCAAAGACTACAGATGGGGTATCCCCTTAATATATGTTCCTGAAACTACCCCTAAGACTAGTGTGACATTTCACAACATAGCCTCGCCACCATTGTGTAGAGCTCCAATGGAATATGTATGGTGAGGAATTTCTGGTAGACATTTAGCAGCAAAATTGATGCATCCACATTTCAGTGAAGCTTGAGGCTCTCTTAAACTCTAATATGTACAGAGTGCCTTCAGTGGTTCTGACGGTAACATTTACTTTGGAGAAGCCGATTAATGATGCAAGTGAATGGATTTTTTTTGCTACACAGAAGATATGAGTGAAGGAGAGCGTCGAGGGGAAGGTAGTGGTGTTAGTGTGTGTGCTGGTGGGGGCTGGGCTGTCGTTTGACCAAAGCAAGGGTCAGCTTCTGAAGTGTGACCGAGTCGTGTCCTTCTAATTAGCCACAGAGTTCATCGCACAAAGGGGTGTCCAATTAGGCGCAAGATAAATCACACCGCTGGGCTACGCACTGACGACTTCCCAAGATGGAGAGCCAAAGAGGGAGACACATAAAGAGAGAAAGAGAGAGATACATATATAGAGAGAGACATATATATAGAGAGAGAAACATATATAGAGAGAGAGAGAGAGAGAGAGAAAGATAGACTTAGGAAGGAATAATAGTGTGAGCATGTGAGACATATACACAGAGACATAGAGAGAAAGAGAACGAGATAGAGAGGACAGTGCCTGCAGAGAAGTACATTCACTTTGTGTTATCTTGTTCCAGCAACTTTGTCATTAAGGAGACCATTTCCCAACAGTGTGTGACACACTAGCATCAGAAGACCTGTAGCACCATTTGTTTTCAATCAGAAAGCCTTCTCCTCACCATCTCATAAAATCTATCCATCATCACCCCGATGGAAGAAATCCTACACCTGTGTCTGATCGGGACATGAGACAAGGTGGCTCCATCAAGTCACTGATGATGACATTTCCTCGGGTCCTTTAACCATCATATGCCACTATTTGTCACTGAGCCTGCCGGCGCCCCGCCATCCCCCAGCTGGGACCTTGCCGACCTGCACACACACCTAGCATTAACCGAACCCCCAGCTCGCTCTCTCTCTCTCTCTTTCTCTCTCTCTCTCTCTCTTTCTCTCTCTCTCTCTCTCTCTATTTATGTGGAGACTGAGGAGGAGAGAATAATTGCTCCAAACCATTAAACCAGCAGTCTCTAAATAGTTCAAACACATTACACCATGACTCAATAGGATCGTGTGAAGCTTTGGTTGAAAACAAAAGTCGAAGTTACTTGGATAGAACCCGTTTTGGAACAACGGGAGAGCAGTCTGCGTTTGGCTGGTGGTCAGGGCTGCTGTCCCAACAATAAACCACACTCCGCCAACTCATATCTTCTGTTAACTGTACACTGCCTCTGGTTTATCGTCTTGGTGGACAAAGGAGCTGTTTAACTTGCATAACAAGGTAAAAGAAAGGTGCTTTGTTGTTTTCAGCCTTGCTGTGTTTTCCTTTTAAACCCCTGCAGTGGATTTTGAATATAAAGAAGCTGGCTGTGTGCTGTCAACTGGAAAATCACTTTCTCCACCCAACTGGTGACACCACACACAGTGCTTCCAACGACACCGCGGGAGAAAACAAAAGGCTTTGGGACACGAATGGTTAAATCCACCATCAAAAATTTTTGCGAAAATAATTGACTCAACTTCCTTCTGAGCTTACAGATGATAAGAAAAACTACAGTGGCTTCTCTGTAAACTGTTAAAACAACCACCCACTGTTTCAAAGATAGCCACCATTCCACTACTAAGATGGCTGCTATTTATTGCAGATGGTTGGATGGTCACAAGTGTATCATCAGCTTCTATAGACCCCTCGACTTTGGCTCATGTGGGAATGTGGCATTTCCGACGGTTGCTGAGGTTAATTGGAATGAGGCGTTAAGCGACGTCCAATATTCGAGTGACATCAAATTATGGTAATGGTGTTTTGAAGTCCTTGTTATCAAGGTGGAATCAATCATGTCCATCTCTCTCGGGATCTTGAGCCAAACATAGCAATTAGAATCTTCACATTGTGTGTGTGTTTGTGCATGCAAGAGTCTGTATGTGTGTCTGCACGCTGCTGAATGTGTGTCCCATGTGTGCGCACGCATGCAGATGCGTGTGTGGGTGGGTGTGGGTGTGTGCAGACACACTCATGTATCTAACAGTAGCTATTCATTTACTAATGTAAAACAACAGACCAGATTCTACACACAGTCCTTCATCACAACCGTTGTGTTCAATATTAGTCATTGTTTCATCCCCTTAACCGTGTCCCCCTGCTCCCACTGTCCCATCGCCTGTGCGTAAAAAGGGAAAGGTCACATCTAACCATACCCGTCGCCGGCAGAATCTGCATATTGAGTGGCTGTGGAGGACAACGCAGAACCACGTGGTTCTCAAGGAGAGTGGCTCCCCCGTATGTTTCCCCCGCTCCCCAAGGACGCCAAGGTGTGATTCCCCCCCTGAGTAACAGGGGAACAAATAACCTTTTATCTCTTGTATCTCTATATCTCTATATTTAGCGGGCAGCCAGGACACTGTATCGACTATTCACCTCACCCCCCCCCCCCCCGACACACACAGACACACATGCATCCCTGAGTCTGTGACTTTGGAGTAACGTTTCCTAACGTGGTCATGCGGTGTTTGTGTTTTCTGTCAGCAAAGGAGAGCCTGTGAGGCAGGGTGACCGCAGACCTGATGGCAGTCTTCTCCGTGGCCTCCGGGACATCTGCTGCAGGGAACTCGTCAGCGAGGATCTCCTCAGGGCTGCGGGGGTCGTCCAGGGGGGTCTTGGGCGGCTTGCCTTTGATCCCCATCCCCGCCGTGATGGCGTTCCACAGGGCGCTCTGGGACTTGGAGCCTGAAATGCGGGGAAACATGTCTCTGAGGCGGGCAACGATTGAACGGCGTGCAATAGGTTCAAAGTATGGCCAGTTTTTGCAGAGGGCCATGATGAAGGGTCTGGATGGCTCTTGTTTCCAGCCTGGGATTGCATGGCTCGGCCTGTGAGATGCATGTAAAAAGCAATGCTCGTACTGCCATCTTGTGGTTTCATGTACACAATACATGTTGTTGGTTTTTTTTCCCACACAGAGTCATGTTGCCACGCTGGTTCAGATCACAAGCAGATTTTTGAAATGTAAAGTATACGTCTGGAATTTAAAAATGAACACTTACGCGTGAAACTGGCGACTTGTTTATTGGAGCTCTCCCCATCCTCATTTGCTACTGAAGGGAGACAAGAGAAAGCGAGAGAGACAACAAAACAAGGTTAAACAGAAACTTGTTTCCTTCCAAAACAAACATACTGTATGTAGTTAAAATATGCAAACAATTAAACATGGGGCAGTATGTGTGTGGCGGCAGGACAGTGTACCAACGTGTGGGTGTTCAACTCCCAGCTGAAAGTTTTGGGTTCAATCCTGATGTTCACAGCCTGTAGGTATCCTTGAGCAAGATGTCAGCCCTACCTGCTACTTCTTGGCATGTATATAAACAAGATGTTTGTGCTCACGTTAATGTAACGTACGCCTTTGTAATATATATATGTCTCAGAAAAATTATGTTTTCGCCACGGTTAAAGAAAATTTACGTGATGACATGACAGGGCAGAAAACCTTATAGACTAAACCAGAGCATAGAAAATATCAGGGCAGTGGAATTGGTTTTGATATAATGACAAGATGATACAGTCAATTTCAAATGAAGGCATGCTTCGATGAAGCTGATTGGCTGAGTACTATCCAGGCGTGTTCACCAGGGAATGGATTTTTTGTGGATACTTGTGAGTTTCCATGACAACCCAGCCTAGCTTGCGGACAGAGTGCCAGTGATTCAGGGGTGAGAGGTTGTGTGCGCGAGGTAATGGGACACTACGGGGAGACACAATGCCATGTCACAGTACGTTTTCTTGTTGCTTTGTTATGTGAGGAATTATAGCTGCCAAGGGACCACTGGCTAATTATTGGTGAGTGTTTCTGTGGCAACGACCCAGCCCCTATAATCTCCTTTACAGGTTCTCATCCGGAAAGTTGGGTCAATATGTGCTTCGACGGCTACTGCCTCCTCATACTCCACATCGCTCCGTGTGCTCCAAACCTGTTACTAGAACTTCAGATAGCAATTTTTTGCAAAATATGCAGAAACGTGCATGTCATACTAGAGATATTTGCAATCTGTCAACCCTAACCCTAACCCTAATCATGTATTACTTTGTGTTACCTCACTATAAGACAAAACCATTTCACGCTGAACCAAACAGCATATACACAGTAAGCCAGATACGACCAGAACCCCAACCATGACATGCCACAGGCTCCAGATTCACACACCGTGTTTCACTGTACAGCTCAAACAGTGACTTGCGGCACCAGCCTAAATGGCTTGCCCTGGAGTTGAGGGGAAAAACAAAGAGAGTGGCACACACAAGTTCATCAACACCATGTGGTTGTCAAGACAATAGAACAAAGTCCTCAGTGACGTCGGAGGCACACAGCTCCAGCCAGCGCTCCGCTTGTTTCCATGGTGTAGTGGCGTTACACACAGAAGACCCACAGAGACCTGAATTGGAGTGAGCTCATGTGGCCGGTCATGTACAGAGCGGTAGAGAGTGAGGCAGCGAGAGACAGAGAGCGAGACAGAGAGATGCTGAGATGTGCATGAGAGCACGAGTGAAACTGTGCATCTCCGAAACTCACTAAACGCACTACAGCCTAAACCTCCCTGGTCAAGCCTCACTCCCCTGAAATCACCCCCCTCCTCCTTCCATTATAACTCAAACACTCTTTATCTCTTCACCCCCCCCCCCCCCTCCCCTCTCTCTTATCTCTCTCTTCCTCCTCTCTTTCCGTCTTCTCCCGATCTGTAACCAAAACAAACAAACACACATTGTGTCTTCCGTGACTCGCTCACTCTCCCATGTGCTCGTTCTCTCTCGCACACTCTCTCCCAGATCTATAGTCGCGGCCACACACAAACACATCAACAAACCCCCCCCTCCCACCCATCTATCTCCTGGTTTTTCACCCCCCCCCCACCGCGGAGTGCGCTCACCGATAGTGATGTTGAAGCCGTCGATGCTGAACGTGGCGCTACGACCCTTCTTGAACCGCTGCTTCCGAGAGTTGGCTTCCATCGCTTGCGCGGCTTCCATCCTCACTGCCCTTTTGACTCTGCTTGTTGCTGCTCTGTGTGTGTGTGTGTGTGTGTGTGTTTCAGTTTCTGTTGTTTTTCTTTTCTTTCTGATGGATTGTGTGTGTGTGTGTGTGTGTGTGTGTGTGTGTGTGTGTGTGTGTGTGTGTGTGTGTGAGAGAGTGCAAGAAGGAGAGGGAGAGGGAGAGAGAGAGAGACGGGGGTCGGGGGACTCTCCCCGTGGAGAGAGAGAGCGGTGTATTCCTCTGACTCCGGCTCAAGTGAATCGCAGGAGGGTAACTGTCAGGAGGCTCGCCCGGTCGTGTGACAGCGCTCAGGGCTTGAGAATTTTCAGCTGTGTTATTCTCATGCCTTCTCCACCCCCTGACGATTGCCTTCCACCCCTCTCCTTTTCGCTAGCACTCTCTCCCATCCTCTCTAGCTCTTACTGACTATTTCTCCCACTCTCTCTCTCTCTCGATCTTCATTCACTCCCCCGTCTCTCTCCCGCTCTCTCTCATTAACTTGCCCCTCTCATTGCCATATGATTTTCCAGGAGGTGTGTGGGTGTGGGTGTGCGGGTGTGTATTGGAGTTTTAACGATGTAACGATATTAGGGAAAACTGTAATTGCTGAAATCAAAAATTTAGTACAAGCCTTGTTTTGTTATAAAATGCGATTTGAAGCACTTTTCTCAGCAAGGTTTTTGTCACAATTTCTTATACCAGGACTGGGGAAATAATCGATCTCATAGATCATGTCGCTTAAACTGACATAGACCTTTTTGTTGACATTGGCTACAGGATAATAACCAGCCTGCATCTCACCTGGATTCACTCTGGGTTTTTAATTGTTTTTTCTATGTAGGTTTGCTAAAAAGAGTAGACTTACACTTTTTATTATTCACAAATCCCAAAGTTAGTTTAAACTATTTAAGTGTCCATAACCGCACACTAAAAGGCTGCTCCCCGCTGATTCCTTCTGCTTTATGTGAAACTCAGCCACTTGAATGGAAGATGAGCGAGAGAAAATTTCCAAAATAGTTATGTCTCTAAACAGAAGATTGCAGCCATGGTATTTACATGAGCGATGTGAAGCAAAGGCTTTCTGAAAAACCTAGAATTTATAACAGCGCTGTCCACTGTAGCTGGTGGTCCAACTGAAAGACATTTGTCCACTAAAGCTTTGAGTTGCTCCGATACCGATACCAGTAACTGAAATGCCTCCGATCCTGCCTAAAATGCAGTATCAGGTATCGGCGAATACGCGAGTCTATGCGCTGATCCGTGATCCATCACGTGATTAACATCACAAACACGTGCAGTGTTATGCCATGTTTGTTTATGGTCAGAGGTGGGAAGTCGGAAGTGGGAAACGTATCATCTCCGATCTACGTGTGTTCGAGCTACGAGGTCGGAAAAACATGGATGCTCACAGTAAACTACAAGAATGTATAATTATAATTATATAATATAAATGCATATTATCTAGTTTGACTGAAAAAATAACTTATTTTTCAGACACACTAGATAATAAAGAGAAAGTTCCATAGAATTCATTCTCTGTACATTTATTTACAGTATATTTTTGTCATTAAGCAGAGGCTTTTATCCAAAGCGACCTACAATTAGTACATTTTGTTGACAGTAAGTGAACCGACTATACAGTCCTGTCATCGTAAGAGAACCCTTTAATAATTGAATATGCTGTATCAGTATATCCATACAGGGTTAATAGTATACAGCTGTTAAAATCAATAAATAATACATGTATACATACCGATACTCAAGCTCAGGTATCTGAATCGTTATCGGGAAGGAAAAATGGTATTGGATCATCTCTACTAAAAATGTCACCATAGGCTTTCACCACCACTTAATTTTGTTTGGTAAAAAAAACAGATATTCACAATGTATTATTGCCTAGAAAATCAGTTACAAAAACGTTGCATAACATAATTTAAACTAACTGTTCATATTTTTCATTGCTAATAATTGTGTGCATATTATGAAAGTAAACAAGTTATAGAAGCTAAATATTTTGAAATATCATTCAAAATTGTATAACTGGACAGCAAACATTATTTTGACCAGGTTGTTGCCCGGCAAATGCAATTGGAACTTGTAAGTGCTTCCTTAGTAAGATCCATTTCCTCCTGTCCTGTTTGAGTGTATATTGTTTGAAAGACTGTATTCCTGCCATCTTTGCCAGGGCTCTCAAAAAAGAGATCTTCAAATCTCAATGGAAATCACCTGGTTAAATAAAGGTTTAATAAAAGTAATGCAAAAGTAAAGTTTGTGTGTGCGTGTATACGTCTGTGTGCATGTGTGCGTGCGTGTTTGTGTGTGCGTGCACTCAGAAAAAGTGATGTGTGTGTCTGTATTGATGTGTCTCCAAGAGAACGTGACTCCTCCCGCTGTCAAGCATTTACACATAAACAGTCATCCCTGCTGCTGAATAGCACAGCCAAGGTAACCAACCTTACATCTTGGCTCTCTCTCTCTACAAAAATCACACACACATCAAATAAATGTGCATGTATACAAAAATAGATATATCAGAATGTTTACGGCGTATAATGTAATTGTGAGTGCATACTATTTGAATTGCCAAAACCTTTGGCTGTTTCAACATGAGCGGTATGGTTGTGGAATCATGAGGTAGGATTACACCTTCAGTAAAAACATCACGCTGGCACATATGGACACTCAAAGGGAGAGAGCATGCTAAATTTAAAAGGTCAGCGTAGAAACTGATCCGTTGCCATGGGCTACCGAAAGTCTCTCTGTTTGGAGTCCACACCACCATTCCTTTGTGTTCTTATCAATAACAGGAATGACTATTACAGTTCAAATCTTTTTCTTTTACTCTCATTTGAAGACACGCTTTTTCCTGAACAACAAATTTCTTCACACGCTAAAGGTTCAGTTTCGTCCGCAAGGGGGCATGGTTTTTGGGGCTGTTTGTAGAGCAGTTTTTCCGGAGATGAGAATGGTGAGTTTCAGGCTATTCTGGAAGCTATCTTGTAGAAATGCACAAATGCATTACATGCATCAACCCCAAGTGAAAAAAACTACTTCATCAAACATTATCATACACACACACTGGGCAGGTCAACAGGAGATAAAAAATATTTGTCTTCTTAGAGCCACCTGACATTTAGTGATGACATATTTCCTGTTTCACGCTCACCTGATTAGTGTGCAGGACCACGGCCAATGATTTCAACAAATACTGTAACATGACAACGTGCCGGAAAACTAATAACCTGACATCTGCTTGTGATTAACATTTTATTGTTTGTTGATAGTGCAATTCATAGATGAGCTTGGAAACTCTGTCTCTCCCTCGCTCTCTCTCTCTCACTCACCCTACTCTCACCCCCACACACACAAACACACTCCCACCATCTCTGAGGTAATTGCTCTTTGTAGCTCTCTCTCATGCCTCTCCCTCTTTCTCCCTCATTTCAAAGCCAGTGGTCTCCCTCTCAATCTCCCTCTCCATCCTGCTCTCCCTGTCCTCTCTCTCTCTGCCACAATGCATTTATCGACTATTCAGGAAGTGACTCTTTCCTGATACTGATTTTGATGTGGTCAGAAAAGGGAAACAATAAACAACTATTGATGGAAAAAGGGTTTTATAGGGTTGTGGGGGGGTTCTTGTATACAGTTCGCTGTCATCACCAGGGCAATTTAGCTTTTGGTTTACGATATAGAATAGATAGAGTTTGGTCCCGAACAGTATACCCAGATCTACTTAAGATGCTTCTTTGACAACACATGCAATAGTCGCACTTCCTCCATCAGGGTTGTGTGACTTGGCATTTTTCACCTCTCATTATAATGCACTCTGAGAGGCTGAGGATGCCCCAGTGAACTTGTGACTCTGTGGGCTGAAGCCTCACGCCCTGTCTCTTATGGCGATGAGCTCCAGACATTTCAAGTGGCAATTCATTATGAACCACATAAGGATCAGACCTACTTTCACTTTTAGCCTCCATTAGGCCATCCTTAAAAATAAAAAGGAAAAAAAAGGGTTGGTAGGTAGGTCTATATATTTTTTTTCAAGATTCAAAGTAAAAGAAAAAAGAAAAATTTTGGTCATGTTGATTACATAGGTATGAATTTAAACAAATTAGCATATTGTGACCTCACTGGGTCTACAACCCGTGCCTTCAGGCGCACCATTGCAAACCATTCTGATGCAGGTTATATAGACCACAGTCACCGTTAGACTCGAGGGGAGTCCAACGGTAAGTCTTCGTGCCACGTTATAGCGGTATACAGATATTTCAATGCATTTTTTAAATGTTGCTAACATTTTCTTTACTGCAGCTGAAGCAAACATGTCTTATAGTTCATAGTGTGACATGCGTAAACCATGTGTAAACCAATGGTGTAAACATAATCATAGATGACGCCACAGGTTTTTATATAAGAGAAAGAACGTTGCCTACGTGTGTATGTATGTAGTAGGGGTGTAACGATACACTCATTTGTACCGTCATTTTTCGGTACGGGTCTAACAGTTCGATGCACGTTTCATTTAGGTACGTACCGAAAAAAAATGATGTCCTGATGTTTTGTGTTGAGGACCACAATGGAAATAAGTCCTCTGGACTTTATTCCGGACTAAAAGGGAAAAAAAATATCTTTTTTTAAGGATGGCCTTATTGTAACACGACCAACAGCATGGTGTGCATTGGCCAATTACAAAACTAACCCTTGATATATTCTCCAATTATGCAACCCCACTAGATATTTTCCACACTGATTCTTGCAGTCTCCCTTCAGGCCCTTGACTCGGTTTTACCACTAATTGCAATAACACTTGGCCTTCAGTGAATATTGCAATACAATAGTAAGGTGCAAATTTCAGGTTCTACAGGTTGTGAGTGTCCAGCATGGTTATTTAAAGAAACAGGTCAGTAGTGGATGCACATTGACTACAGGCAAATGCACTAGCGCCCTCTGTAGGACGGTACCATTCATTTATCAAAACATAAAGAAAAACTACACAAACGCTTTTTGAGTCAACCTGACAATACAACAATACAGATATTATATATATAATATATAACAGAGCAAGATAGAGCAACCATAAAAAAAACACAGGGGGAGCATAAATCCTACAAAAATTTCCAAACTAATCATTTGGCGAATATGCCGTGATTACTCTCCAACCTCCCGGATACCAGAGATGAGTTTGTGACTTATTCATGGCTTGATAATGGCTCATTTGTCTCAGCTGTTCATTTCAGAGTTTTTCCAGGAGCACCGCTCTGTCTTGTCTCCTTACCTCCAGGTCCATCACTGGGCCTGCTGGCACCTGGTTCTCTCCTCTCCTTGTCCCCTCTTCCCTGAGCACTTTTGGCACTAGCCTCTTTCCGTACTTGACATTTGCTGTTTCCTATTGAGATCTGCATTTCCAACCAATCTTTTGTTTTTGTCTTTTTATTGAATGGTCTCAGAATTTCATGATTTTAATTGAATATAATAAAATATTTAAAGGGTTGATTTTATGACAATAATTAACACATATATACAAACTCCTTTCAAATTGTGCTAAGTTATCTGTGACTCAGAGCCTATAAGCCTGTTTCATTATTTCTATTTTTTTTGTAGATAAAATAAAAATCTCATTAAATAGGTAATTTAATATAAGATCTCATGGATGACATGTCACTATGCTGATTGTAACAGCACCGCGCCTCAGCAAATTACATGTTGACAGCCTGCCTCAATAGTGACTCGCGCTATTTTTACATTTTTACAGTGGCTAATAAGCATCTGACTTTTCTTTACACTGTCCCACTGCAACTGCATTTCAATGACTCGAAAACAAAGTAGAATCAAATTGATGTGTAATCATTGGCACTTCGTATCGTTTTTATAGCGTCTATGGTAGTGTGCAAGGAAGAGCAGTTGTCTATACTGGGGTTACGGTTTGTGCACCAGCAGCCGGCAAGTGCTTGTGAGGCTGCTGATAGCCAGCCAAGCAGTGGGTGGTGTTTCATGGGAGGGGGGACATGGGACATGCCCCACAGTGAAGCATACCAGCTGCCTAGGAAATATGCATCTTGTGTCGCCCAAACATCTGCGCATTCCTTTCCAAAGATCCATTTCCTTCAAGGGTCATTACAGAGCATCGACGTCACCGTAACTAGGCAACAGGAAGACCTTTGAAGTGTGGTGTGTGAACATTGCACACGTTACATCGCGGACGGGAAGGAGTTAATACAAAACTCGGTGCTCATTAAGAGCGCTGCAATGTTTACAATGTTCCCGCTGTGGTCCTCTGTGTAATTTTTGAGCAGCAATTGTCTTTGCCTTCCCGCTTCTGCGTTCTGAAACCGAAGGTATCAGGTATAAGTGTTGATGTGACTAATTTTACAATCAAGTTCCTGTTGATCATTCACCCTGCGGTTCATTAAGATTAAGTGAGCATGCTTCCTGAAGACGGATTGACCACCTGCAAACATTAAAACAACATTCTGAAATCAAACCAGGAAACTGAAGAAAGGAAACCTGAAAATTATAATATTGTTTGAAAATACAATTCCCAAATACTTACATATACTGATTGGTGAATGTAATTTGCTTTCAGACATGAACTACGACGGAATTTGAGGGCAACATTTAAATAGTGAAGTATTGTTATGTAACTAATATATACACACTGCGCTGAAATGTCCTGTGATCATCTGATGCTTTGTCTGCACTCAAACACATTGTTGGCACAGAAATCCACACCTGTTCCCTACAATTTCCATTGAGAGTAAACTGTCTCTCAACCTTTGATCTGGGCATCAAACGCCTGCACATGTTATTACTTACACACATTTATATACACCAAAGATGGAAGGGCACGGGGGTGTGTTTGTGTGTGTGTGTGTGTGTGGGTGTGTGTGTGTGTGTGTGTGTGTGTGCATACATTTTGGTCTGTGTGTGCATGTGCGTGCTCGTGTGTGCACAGATATAGCCACTCTTGTTTCAGCTATAACACAGTGTGTCTGCAAAAATGTGTACATATTTTTTGTATTTTTTTTTTTTTTTTGGGGGGGGGGGGTGGATTTAGCAGATCAGAGTCATCAGACATAAATATATAAATATATTTGTATTTCTATGAAAGGATGCTAAGCATTCTATTTGTGTTAGGAATGATTGAATGTCATGCACACTCATGGTAATATAGTGCCATGGCTCTGAATCACTTCACAGAAGTCTCTAAACAATAATGATGACATCATGGGTACATGGGCAGCAACAGAGTCAGACCTCTGTGGACGGTATGCCGCATCCCAAAAGAACAGTGTTGGGAAATTATGATTGTGTCATTAAACCCAGAAGCACATCACTATTAAGACAACATCGATGCAATCAAAGACAAAAACAAGCTCATTAAAAGGGCTCCCCTAGACTCCGCCGCAAGGCTGTGGAAGCGTGCGAGCACAAAGTGAACTGTGTGTTTCACTGTTGCCACAGTGACACCGCCATGTAATTAAGACATACAGGGAGCCAGCCATTTCCCTTGCTAAACGCTCATTAGAGAATCCTTTAAGGCTAATGCTGCATCGCTAGCCCGGGTATGACAGGCTTGACAAAACAAGACACCAAATGAGCAAAGAAGATCCTGACAAATATAAAGTGGAAACGGGGTCCGTTTGGCACACTGACCGGGTTTTTGGGTTGAATCCTTGGTAACCGACCTAAGTTTGCACATGAAAAAGACATATGGGTGGCCTCATCATTGGGTTACCCGCGGGCCAGATGAGCAGAGTGCCTTTGATTGGGCCGGCTTCCCTTTCACACCCCGGTCAGAGTAGCTTCTCCTCAGAGGATCACAGGGAAAATAAACTACAAGCAAATATTTGAACTGAGTCCGAAAAAATTAACCGATGCTATCCATTTAAAGTTAATTTAAAAACCATATTTTGTGTGTTTGCCTGTATAAATGTATCACGGAAAGGATTCCGGAGAAATCAATCTACCACATTCTATATTAAAGCTATATATATATATATATATATATATATATATATATATATATATATATATATATATATCAGTGGCGGCTGGTGGTTTTTAAAGTGAGGGAGGAAGGACTGCACGCTTGGTTGCCATTGGCCTGCTTGCACTGTTAGTGGCATATGGTGGTATAAGTATGTGAGAATCAAGTTGTTTCAGGGTGTTTTGGTGAACTCCAAAATAGCAGGGAGGGATAATTATGTGAATAAAATTGATACAAATCCACCAGTGTCAGCATTGTACTTTGAAAGCTGGTGGGCAGCATGTCTTGGACTAGGGCAGAAGGAAAGGATGCAAAGCCAATTAGTCAAATCAGGCCTACTCTTGATTTGTAAAACTAAATAAAAAAACCTGGGCCTATCATTGGGCCTATTTTTGCCCTCAATGACTGAAGCTATTGGTTGTAATTTGGCCATGTTTATTTTCAGCTACAATTGTTTTAAGAAAAATGAAGACACAAGACCAAAAGTGATGCCATTTAAAATGCATCATGCTCTGAATCATTCACTAACATCCTTTTCACAATATTAAACAGAACGGTCAGAGTAACAAACAATTAAAAGAACAACAAGAACATAATTTCACAACTATTGACATGGGCTGTAAACCTAACATTGTTTGAGGCAAATGTGGATGTTAATGGATGTTTCAGAATGTTGGTCATGGTGTTAAGCCAAATAAGATTAAGGGACTTCATTTATAGATCAAGTCAATCCTCCTCGATGTTTATGTTGCAAAGATATCAGTGACCTGGTCATACCAAACGGGATAGTACCGGGAAGTGATTTCAGAATAACGGCGAGTGTAACTCCACGTTTTCGCCACTCGTTCAGACGGCTTGGTAACCCAACAGTGGAGTACCGAAAAATAGGTAGACTCAAAATAGGTAGTGCGTTTATTTCGGCTGACTTTTGGCGGTGGAAACGCCAATATAAGCGAACCGAACCGCACCGCTCAGTGGAAACGCCAATATAAGCGGACAGAGCCGCACTGTACCACAACGAACAGTAGCGCACCGCTCGGTGGAAACAAGGCATACAAGCAGGTTCGTTGGTTCTTGTAGCCTAGAGAGTAGAGACTTGAGGGGATAAACCCTCAGCCAGCCAGGCTCCTGCTTATTGGTTCATAGCGCAGCGAGGGCTCCTGCTTATTGGTTCATAGCGCAGCCAGGGCTCCAGCCTATTCGTGAATAGACGTTGACGCGATTCAGATCCCTTAGCTAGTCCCACCCACTCAGAGGAGGACTTTCCTCCTCTCGCCCATTGACTCCCATGTAACTCACCGGCCGCCAGTAGTTCCCGAGAAATGAATGGGAGTCAATGGAGGCTGAGGGAGGAACGTCCTCCCCGAAGTAATATCAAATTGGCGATAGGGGGTGCTAATGTCTAATCTCATTATACCACAGTTAAGGGGATGTTGTCCGTCCCGACGCGCAGGGCGACCCCTTAACTGTGGTATAATGAGAACATTTCACTGACTGAAGTGATCTATTGCTTTTATAAAACGGTTACGTAAGAATGGCGAAATGAAAGTCATAGACACCCTCAATTTTGAAAAAGCGAAAAAATTCGGAAAAACTTTTTTTTTAACGAATACAAAAAAGTAGTCCCTCCTGGCGGCCTGCAAAGTGTACGGCGGTTGCTATGCAACACACTGTAGCGTCCTTCAGAGAGAAGGCTAGAGATGGTAGTTTGGTTCGCCAGCAATTTAGCCTACTATCGAGTTCACTCACCGTGTGCCTATTGCTTTACAACATTTCCACCCTCTCCAGCAATCAACATATTAGGCTTCAGTGAACTATGCTATTGCTTTTATATATAAATAAACAACAGTTCAAGTTAGGCGCAGAGTGATACTGAACTCTGTAAACTGAACGGGTGTCATAGCTGTGTGTATACGCTCAATATACAACAGTTGGGAACCAATCAGATCGCTTGATTTAAGCCACCCGTTTTTAGAGAGAGAGAGAGAGAGAGAGAGAGAGAGAGAGAGAGAGAGAGAGGGGGAGAGGGAGAGAGAGAGAGAGAGGGGGAGAGGGAGAGAGAGAGAGAGAGAGAGAGAGAGAGAGAGAGTATACATATATATATCATTTTGTGTGATTCAGGGCTATCCTACACATTATTCGTCCATTTGAACTGTGCAATCACTTGGCATTTTGGCAACCAACTAGAGGCATTTTGTCTTTCCAGAGGATCGACGACACAGAGGGTTTACTATGGCATCAGTACGACATGCACTGCAGGATACCATCTATATATGACCCAGTTGATGTGCTAGCAATGTAATCAACGCCATGGTAATAACAGTCCTTCAACACGATAGCCATTATAGAATGGTATTCCTTCAGTGACATATACAATTGTATACCTGACTATTACAAAGTCAAGAACCACATACATGGCCATGGCCCCAAACGTTAAAGAAAGAGCTAAAACGAAGGATAGGATAAGATGATTATAAAGATGCATGATTGAGGGGTTTAAATCAATGTCACGGTGGTTAACATGTGAGTTAACTGTAACCTTTTCTTAACCTTAGCCCTTTCTTAAATGAGGAAAATGCCTGACGAGTGAACGGACTCGTCTGATTCGGGATCCCCCCGGAGATAAATCAGGAGAGGTTTCAGGTGAGAGTCGGGGAGGAGACTCCACACCCCAGGTGCTAATCGTCAGGGAGCAGGGAGGAAATAAACAGCAGCCCTTTCTGTATTAGTGGCCATGGAAACGACACAAGTCCTATTTTGAGAGGCCTGTTGGGGACAGGCAATGTCTTTCCTTGGAGACCAGAAGTCGAGAGTTTGGTGGCCGGTGGCGCTGAAGCGAGTCGACGGTTCGGACGAGCTCGTTTCACGCGTTGGCGACACCATACAGGAACAACGATTATCTTTAATATTCGAACGGGAATAATTTAATACATTTAAAAAAAATGATGAGGCGGGAAGGGTAGGCTACTATTAAGCCCCCCGAATACGATTTGAATTTGGACAAAGGTAGCCTCTGGAGCGACTTTTTAATAGTGTGTACTATGTGTGTAGCTAGCTAATGCTGAAACGCCCCACGTGTTGACGGAGGGTAGCATGAACTGAGAGTAGACTTTAAACGCGTGGGGTAGGCAATCTCGTCGTATTTTCTAATTTAGGCATATTAAGGCATAATACATTCAAAACACTGTTAACGCTCATCACAAGTCCCAATACGTGATATCATTTTGCCGAAGGGCAGATACCAACAATTATATCAGCTTGTTCAACGAACAGCACATTTGAGATCCAAATGGGTGTAACTCATCGCAACTCACCATGAGACGACTTGGAAGGGGGTCTGGGTCCATCACCGTCCGGCGGAGCGAGCACCTCGGACAGCGACTGCCGCGTGCTCTGTCGTCCCGCTTGGCTCGAGGTCACGTTCGAGCGCGCGCTTCTCTTCTTGACCCGGTCAGAGTCTGGCGCGGAGCAGCCTCGCGCGGCGACGGCGGTGTCATTGTGGTCCGGTTCCGAGCCCACCTTCACTAACGCGTTGCGTGTTCTGGTGAAGGCAGAGGTCACCGAGCCCATCACCAAAAGGGTGACACCTTACTCTGAGCCGCTTGAAGACGTGATGTGTTTTAGCTTGTCTATCATTGTCATCCGAAACGCAGAAGTCTACTAGGAAATGCCAATTCGCTTACCTTAACCAATGATACGATTTAGCTATTCAAAAGTTTTTCGCTGTCTCTAGTAAACCTTCCAAGATCTAGCTTTCTAACAACTTAATTCCAAGCGACTATCAATATTTCATCAGCGGACGCTTTAGACACAGACATAAACAGAGTCTAAGCGGGTCCTGTCTCAGTCTGTCTGCTCCGTCCTCTCCTCGGAGCCCCAGTCCTTAGTAAGGGACGTCACGGAGAAAGTTGTTCTCTTGGCAAATAAATCTCGTGGGTCAGGCCGGCAAAGACAGAAAATTATTCCAAATGAAGTAAACAAATCGGCCCTAAAAATAGATAGCCCCAGGTGTCCCGAATAATTAAAACGGAAGGGAACATGTAGTTCTACTTCGTCATTATCTATAAACACACAGGCTGCATGTGGTATTCTCCGCCGTTTTTGTGTTTGGTCTGCTGAATGAAGCTTGTGCGTTTACACGACATTTAAAACATCAAAGTATAATTCCGGCTTCATTGACAAAGCAGTTGGTTATGGTTCCAACCATGTGCACAAGACGCCAGCAGGTGTCAGTGAAACACAATCTTTTAATGCTTTTTATTTGAAATGTAAGTTTACTTTGCTTATCTTATAGGTTAAGAAGGTTATCCTTTTTTGCCAAAACGTAAAGCCTTTCATAATTTGTTATCATTGTGATATTATGTTATTTCCAGGGCGATTGGCTTACTGTTTGCCAGTAGTCCAAAAAGGCAAATGCCTCAGTCAAGTGGTAGGCACAATATATATATATATATATATATATATATATATATATATATATATATATATAGTTAGCCCTATTTCCATAGTGTATTACCCAGGCAATACCTGGGTAAACACTGGGTGAAATCATTTAATATTAATCATTGGCCAACTTCATCTAGTTGAAAAAACATGACAAACCTTGCGAAATAGGATCTGGTATTCTGATTACAATAAAATTTAAACCTGTTGTTATAATCTGTAATTTATCCTGAATCTTACACTAAATATATTCACTTCCTGAAGACTTCCAAAATCCCAACTTTGTGCACAGAAAAGGGGTCTTAATATTTTATTGTTGCTTAATACCTGATATTTGTTACAGATTTCAATAGTGTTTGTGACAGTATTGGGTTACCGAGGTCATGACTTGAATTAGCATTGCTATTGTTGTCATTCAACTTGTTTTTTGTAAATCAATGTGACAAAGGATAAAGGTTCAGCATTTAGAGAAGCAAGATCCATTCAACTGACTCAAATCTTGTATACATAAAGGCACTTAAAGCAGCAGTTATCTTTTTGTTTAGTGGTTCGCCTCTTGTTTGACCGTAAGCTTGGGTCGTTCACAGCATAACAGCCAAGGACTTTAATCATAATCTTCATGGTTCTGTGTGGACTCGTTGACCACCTAGACAAAGAGAAAGAGGAAAGAGATAGTTACTCCCTTATTTATAAAAATCAACACACCACATACACAGGGACACAAACACACTCGCACACACATGTGTGTGCTCAGTGACCTTTACCATCCCGTCAATTTAAAATCACTTCAAGTTGAATACCTGTCCATCCCTGGTCTCAATTGTCTTGATGAGGACTTTCTTGGATGTTGTGCTTTCTATGTGAGGTCTGGACTCAATCATGGTTTCTATGGTCATGAGGGAAAGAACACAATATTATTTTCTCAGATGACAACATGAAAGAAATGACATAAGAAAAATGTATGTTTGGAACCACTTCTACCTCTCAGATTCATCGATGAGAAATTAGCCATTGGAGCGGAGATTCTGGTTAAAGCACAGGACATGTGATTACGCTTACAGGATTGGGTTTTAGCTGTATGACGCAGAGATTTACAACACCCATTAAAACCTTGAAGGTTGTCTGTGTTTTACCTGCTCTCCTCTCCTTCCAGCAGCTTCCTGTAGGTGGCGATCTCGATGTCCAGGGCCATCTTGACGTTGAGGAGGTCCTGATACTCACGAAGGTGGCGGGCCATCTCGTCCTTCATGTTATGAATGTCGTCCTCCAAACGGGCAATGCTGTCCTGGTAACCGGACGTCTCCATGGAGAAGTTCTCCTCCGTCTCCCTCATCTGCCGCTCCAAGGATTCATTCTGGGATGGCGGCCAGAACGGAGCACAATGGTCCTCAACGAGCGGTTATGCAAACGACTTAATGATCCTCCAATGAGAGGAATCAGCTGAGGCGATGGCTTTTTCTAATGAACTCGCGTTTATTGCTAATTTTCACAAATAGGGAATGCATTTTTTTTGTCTGACTTATGCATCGTGATATGGAAGGATGGATTTTGCAAGAAGCTAAGGATTTGACTGTTGTTTTTTGATTGACACTATAAAGGTAGCACGATGACATGTACGTGTGTGTGGACTACTCACAGTTCCCTTGAGGGCGTCCAGCTCACAGGTGATGCTCTGCATCTGGCGTCGGTAGTCATTGGCCTCCTGCTTGGCCTGTTTCAGAGCCTCGTTGTTACGTGCTGCAGACTCGCTGAGGTCGGTAAACTGGATAAATATATATAAATTCAGTTAGAAGACATGGTTATAAATTAATATAATATTTCTTAAAATGAATTAATAAAAAATTGCACCACAAACAACCAAAAGCCTTTCACAACTGCATTTATAAACTTGAAGATCAAAAAAACTAAATGGTATTGGAGATTCAAAATTGTAACCCCTGCTACAAAAAAAAACATAACAAAGCACAAAAATAAGTACTGTTCGATTGTAGTTTTTATTTTTAAAATTGCAACAATTGAAAGGAATGAACTAACTACAGCTCACATCAGCTCCCGCCTCCTCACCTTGGACTTGTACCAGTCCTCAGACTCCTGGAGGTTCTTGCTGGCCAGGTTCTCATACTGCATGCGGACGTCCCTCAGAGCCGACGTCAGGTCCGGCTTGGCCACCTCTGCCATGTCCACCTGGAGGTGTTGCTCCTGCACCTGGACGTGCATCTCCACCATCTCCTGTCACACGGTAGCACACGGTGGCATATGGGGGAGACTATGACAATAGGGTTTGGGTTGTAAAATATGTTTCTTGCCACTGTCTGAATGCAAAGTGTCAGATAATCATATATCATGTGGCTGATCTGATTTGATGCATTGAGGTGATTCAGGAATCAATATTCAATATTGTTAGTGACCACCGATTTCTAAATATCCAACTGAAGGACACAATATTTATAGCATAACGTTATACCAGCTATTTGGCTTTGTGCTAACCTCATCATGCAGTTTCTTGAGGAAGATGATTTCGTCCTGGAGGGATTCAACCTTGCGCTGCAAGTCCAGTCGGGCCAGCGCAGCGTTGTCCACGTCCTGTAACCAAGACAGATCTAGTTCATTAGCGGTGTTGTGTAGGTGATGTGTGTGGACAGTATGTGCTGTGGTGCATTTTGTCAACACACATATGACACACACACACACACACACACACACACACACACACCACACACACACACACACACACAAACACACACACACACACACACACACACACACACACACACACTCAAACAGAGGACCCAAACACATCCAATATAAAGTGAGTACAGTCACATGACGTGCCAGTGCAGATAATGCTACTTTGGAGGACTGTTTGTCCTTAGTGTCTTCTCGTGGTTTCTATCTACTCTCGACAATGCAGGAACTTTAGGCCTATAACCAGTGATCCCAGGCTGTAGGCATAAATTCCGGGCACATGTCCCTGGATCTGATTATCAAAATGCTGCCATTGGGAAAATTATGAGTGAAATCTCTTTTAACTTTCTGTCTCGGTCTTCTGCTGTCAAACACACACAAACACACACACACACACACACACACACACACACACACACACACACACACACACACACACACACACAAACAGACAAGGACACACAGGCATCCACAGACACACAAACTGACACCTAAAACAGAGTGCTTTGTCAGGGGTTTGCCTGTTGGTTAGAGTGTGGTATCAGCAAATGAAGCAGTTTACCATCCTGCTTGCCAAAGACAAAGTCTGCTATTCAGCAGAGTCTCCATCCAGAGGCCCAGGGGCGGTCTGCATTAAGACCTGACTCCAATGCTTCAGTGCAGACCCTGTCCTAGTGTAGTCTCTGGGCAGCACTGTTGCCCTTGACAACTGAGACCCAAGGTTGATTGGTTCTGCATGATCTATTGATCGGTCACTCCGCACACACATTTAACAAAGAGTTGCAAAGTCAAGATGAAATTGTCAATCAAATGGTTTCTATGTGTAAATGCGTATGTGTCTGTGAGTCCAGAGGCTTCCCCACATACAAATGATGTCTTTAGTTGGCTGACCTGTCTGAATGTCCTTTCGAGGTCCTCAAAGCAGAACATACATTTTATTTAGACGTAAAGTGAACGATGCCAATGGGTGTGGACAACCGTGGAATCATGCCCACATTTGTTCACGTTCTAAAAGTGCTACTGAGTGCCTCCTGGACCGGAACCAGACAGACGTCACATGGTGTGCCCGCATCCGCTCCTAATGGTGGCTGGGGTCCACAGAACCTTGTGTGTGTCCATGCTCAGTCAGTCGCACCAAAAGAGATCATCTCCCCTCATTGCAGGCCTTGTGTACCAGGTTTGGTGCCAGTGTTGGATTATAGTTAGTCTGATGTTGTGCAATCAGTGCTGCAGTGCATTCCCCTCCTCTTAGCTCACTTCTGGATTAGATGGTGGGGGGGGGGGGAGGGGGGAATGAATTCTAGAAAGTCATATCGGGGGGGGGGGGGTTCAGGGGTTCTAGGGTTAAAATAGATCAACTAATGGCAGAAATTGAACTTTATTTTGATGCTTTGATATTCTTTATTTAGGAGGAAATGCAGTACCAAGGTTGTTTTACTGTCCTAGCTGAGAGTAAAGTTTTGGAATGCGTGGGGCAAGATGTGGCAAAATGCTTTCTATATGCAATGCAAACCCACAAGTTAATCACTTTCGTTATTATTGTCAATGTGATTCATCTTTTGGACGTGACAATGGAAGGACCACAGACCAATTGTAATCCCTGCATTGGTTAAGCATCATGGTGGTCCAAGGTACAGTGAGTACTATGTGCTGAGTACAATGTATGTGTAGCCTGATACTGCACCTGTCTGAAGCTCTGCATGTTGGTCTCAGCTTCCTCTCGCTGAGCCATCTCTTCCAGGAGCCTGCAATTACAAAAAGTTTAAATAATTACACATTTAACTAACTTTTAATTTTTTAAATTGTGTCATGAAAAGGAAAAAGTCTCTTGGGGAGCAAAAATGTTTTTAATTGAACAAAACGGAAGTACCAGTGCATACCTGCTAACATATGATTATTATATCTAAACATGCTGATGAAATAATAATAATAATAATAATAATAATAATAATAATAATAATAATAATAATCGAACAATGTCTTTCAAAAGTGCAACCTACTTCTCTCGGAGTCTCTCGATGTCATCTACGAGGTTGTCTCGGTGAACCTCCACGCGGGCTTTCTCGTTGGTCAGCTGGTCCACCTGGCTCCTCAGCTCCCGCATCTCCTCCTCGTAGAGGTCTCCGATGCGGGACGACCCTTTGCCCCGCAACTGCTCCAACTCGGCCTGCAGGATCTTGTTCTGTTGCTCCAAGAAGCGCACCTTGTCGATGTAACTGGCGAAGCGGTCGTTCAGCGACTGCATCTGCGCCTTTTCATTGGTGCGGTTCGACTTAAACTCTGTGTTGATCGCGTCGGACAAAGAGAAGTCCAAGGTCTCGGATGCCAAGCGGGGCATGGCCGAGCTTCGGACCCTTTGCGATTTGGATGCATAGATGCCCGGGCTGGAAGAGAGACCGAAGGATACGCGTGTAGAGCGCACCGGAGCGGAGGATTGGCGGCTGGAGTAAGTCGACCTGGACATGGGCCTCTCTCCACCAAACATCTTTTGGTAAGAAGAGTGGGGAGCTGTTTTGTAAGACATCTCGTCGATCTGGAGCAGTCGCTGTTTGCAAGCAGATTGATGCTGTCCTTGTTTGCGCCTTCTATAGCCAAGCCACAGTAGTGCCCGCGGAGCGCGCCCCTGACCACGTACGCGTAAAAGGTGATTAGTCATTTAGACTCTCCGCGTGCAAGTGCGGGGGTTTGAGTGACAGCCTGAGAATCCTGTTTAAAAAAATAGCAGACCAGCCCCCCTCACTAATGCAGAAACAAACATCCTGTCCCAAAGTGTAATCAGTGGTTTCACTGAACTTGCTGTACATATTTATTTCAGTGTGTGTGTGTGTGTGTGTGTGTGTGTGTGTGTGTGCGTGTGTGCGTGTGTGCGTGCTTGCGTGTGTGTGTGTGTGTGTGTGTGTGTGTGTGTGTGTGTGTGTGTGTGTGTGTGTGTGCGTGTGTGTTTGAGTGTTAGATTTGCCTTAACATAAAATAGATGGCAATATTTGATGAACTATATGTACTATATGATGAACTTGCTAACATAAAAATACAATTTCAATCACACTTTATTGAAATAAAGCACAATAGCCCAGTAAATCCAATAGCAAAAATAAAACAATCAGTGGCCTTGGATGAGGAAATACAGAAGAGACACACTGGGGTAGAGGCAGGGTGTGGTTCCTTG
Organism: Micromesistius poutassou; assembly: GCF_964030765.1. Taxonomy (NCBI): domain Eukaryota; kingdom Metazoa; phylum Chordata; class Actinopteri; order Gadiformes; family Gadidae; genus Micromesistius; species Micromesistius poutassou. The sequence continues at coordinate 10,352,119 of NC_140286.1, forward strand.
GGGTAGGGGTTTTATTTCCCCCAGTCATTCCATGGTGCCAGTCTTGTGACCCACAGACAGCAAAAACAAGGGGGTCGCTTATTCTCCCTTGTTTTTAAAAAAAAATAGCTGAACATTTTATTTTAGATACGGATAATTAATAATCAGGATCCATTGTCTTTCTGTTTCATTCAATGTTATTTCTTTATTTTCTCTTGTTAACTCATCCCCATTACCATTCCTCATTTTAACTCTATACTTTATACTCTATACTCTGCTATGGACCTTGTACTAGTGTCTGTGATAAATAAAGAATTGAATTTAACATCTCTCTCTCTCTCTCTCCCTCTCTCTCGATGTCTCTCTCCCTGTCCACTGCATTAAGGTGCTGCAGAGCTCCCACGTTCCTAGTGCTGCAGTGCTGCACTGGAGAAGAATTTACGTTCTTCCAAGCCAATGCAGTCCTCAGCCTTATTTCCATGGTAATAACAACTCTGCATTGAATGGGCTGGGAAGTGTTGCTCATGGGCTCTTTCTCCTCAGATTCATGGCTGTTGTTGATGAATCAGGTTATTTGGATGTCAAGCATGTGATGATGTTTTCTTATGTTTTCTTTGTTTTCTTATGCTGCAAGAAATTGGATGTGCTGTAGTGTGTCAATTAATCTGATAAACAAGAGTATTCAATGTTTTAGGTTACAATGCTCCAATCCCAGCCAGCCGAAAGGTCCTGGGTTCAACTCAATGTCTGCGGTCTCCCTGTATAGTAATAGTTGAGAAAAATGCATACACAACACATACTTATAATTACATGCATATGATCAAAATACGATGTTTTGTTGAAAATAATGAGATTGTTAATAGATTCAATACAAAATAAAAAACAGTTTCAGTTGTGTTGTGTTGTGTTGCTTCTAATAATTTGTCTGCCCAAACAGGCACCCATCCCCTCCTGAGCCTAATACAGTCTGTTAATCTGTCTCTGTTACTTTGAAATGCAGTGGAAACTATAACAGTGTAGAATGTCTCCAAATCCATTGAAGAGACCCAATAAGGGACCGTGCTGAACGTGTCACATGCTAAAGGGCGTTGAGGTACTTTTAGAAATTGACTGCGTTGATGAATAAGCTATGGTAACTGACACAGTCAAGGAGAGTCATAAAATAACAGGGACTGCGAGCTGAACTAAAAAGCTGAACTAAAGAGCTGAACTAAAAGATAGATGCTAAAAAAGCGATACACTTTTAAGCCAGATTCTATTCTTTAAAAGTGAATTGGAAAGCTTTGTCTCAAGTTTTGGATCATGAGATAACATATTAATGTAGAGGGTAAGTAAAGCCCTCTTTAAGCTATAGAGAACATCCACCCAGGAGATAAAAAAAATGTTAAGAGGGGGAAAAATTGCAAAGGATTTAGAAAAATACAGGAACGGGCCCAGCCAAAAGAAAGATGCACTGTGGAAAACATTTTTGGCTGGAAATATAGCAGACCCCATGAATTTACAAGAATGTCCCCATTTAACAACTTAATATAATTCTATAAAAAAATAGATAAATACATTTTCAGCAACACAATCAACTGAAACAATATTCAACTGGATAAAGTGATTTTGGAGCTTACTTATACTTACCCTTTAATAGCTTAACTTTGCTGGCCTTGGGATTTTGAAACACAAAGGGCACTGGAAGAGTGAGTAGAGGCACTTGAGGACACAGGAGTCTCTAACCTCACTGGCTGCTCAAAGTTATGTTGCTAGGCAGCCCACTTCACTCAAATGGTAATTGACACAAAATAAAGATACTCATTCCTGCCCTAGGCTTGGAGGGACAGACAGAGCAGTAGACTATACACAGTACACAGCAGCTATTGTGTGTATTTAGGCCAAATCAGTTACGCCTTGTAGCACCTTATTGCTATGGATTTGTCTCCTGTGTTGCCCATTTTACAATTGATTGCAGGACCAACTGAAAACTTTAAAATATAAAATAACTAAATAGGGGAGTACATTTGTAAGTTGTGCTATTTGGGCAGATCATCACGTAACATCACGGGCAATGGCCAGTAAAAATGCCTCTTTTGTTTTCTTTCCCCATGATTGTGAATCACTGACCCGCATGGCTTGTCGCCTTGGCAACAGGCCCTAACAATGTTGAGCAGAGTGTTGAAAGCAGACAGCTTCGGGGTGTTCCCTGTGGACCACAATGAGTGTTTTGAGGGTCAAAATGACGCATAAACGTTATTCCTATCGGCTGATTACTCAATATTAATGTTTTTGTTTTGTTTCGGTTCTCTCCAAATAATTTTTCCATTTCGATTTTTTCCAGGTTTGGTCTATGTCACGAATGATCCATATATTTGTTTGACCCTGAAATATAACCAGAGCTTTGGTTCTCCTTTGCAGTGTGTTGACATGGCAGCCCAATCTGCTGATGTCACCTCAGGTGTCACCAGCATATGGGTCCCTGTGGTGTCTGACAGTGTGACTGACAGCAACAGATGACACTCTCCTCTCTGCAACACCCAAATACCCAAAGAGCTTTAGCGTTTAGCTTTATATCTTAAAGGAGGACAGTGAAAACAAGCCCACAGACATTCTACAGATTTATTTAAAAATATTTGATGTCATATCATGTCATTATTAATACATATTTGTATCAGTCAACATGTTTTGTTTGTTTGGTTAGTTTACAGTCTTTTACAATTTAAATCAAATATCTTCATCGTAAAACTATGTAACTAATTAAATATTACATCATATTCCCAACCTGTTTCTTTTTTTTTCTTAAAACATAGTTAGGCAAATGTACCACATTCACATGTAATGATAAATTGGTGTAATAACAATGAGGCTTTATTTTACAAATATATATTATATTTATATTTATATTTCAAGTAATCGTATAAACAGTTCATATTTTTTCAATTGCAATAAAAACGATTCCAAAATAATAGCCTTAATAATAGACAATGGAAATAATGCAAGCAGCATTTACCATTGAGGAACAGATCTATCCATAAATTCAGATAGTCAATTTGTGATATTACCGGTATACAATTTACCTTGTGATGTACCTTTGAATATCAAAAAGACCACATTAATAATGCTGTACCTATACCTTTGAGTCTATATAACTGCTTTTAATAAAAAGGCACAACTCCTTGCAGTCACCAAACTCATAAGTCTGATGCAGATGCAAAATACAGTACAATAAAATACCAAATGTAAAGAACAAGCTTTTCTTTGCTCTGTGATTCTGTCACAACATTCAACATTCAGGTAGAACATACATGTCAGTCACAGCTTTGACCAAGTCACAAGTCAGCATTATACATTCATAAGATGGGACAGTACTGGCCACACCTCCGACGGAACTCGTCGACTGAGTCCTGTGCTAGCAGTACATGCCCTGCTCCACCAGGGGGAGTTGTAGCCGGTGCGACAGCTGCTCTATCCCCCTCTGGATGCACCCTGCTGTCTTGCATCTTGAATTCCACTGACGCGAATGAAGAGAGACTGCCGTTCTTCTTAAGCCACGTTTTGGAAGTGTCGACAGTGGGCGAGACTTTGAGTCCTTTTCCTTTGCCGTTACTTGATTTCCGCTTTGAACTTTTCAAGCTGAGGTCATCCAGAAAGGGATCTGAGTCACTTCCGTGTGGCATATTGTAATAGGTGCATTTAGGTACGTGAGGCTTAGCCATCTCTTCAAGATCTGATGAGGATATGACTGCAAGGGGGTTTTGGTGGGTCAAGGCATGTTGATGAGAATCATCACTGGTGTTGTCCGGAGACATATCCAGAGAACTATCTGCATCGTCGTACATACCCATCAGGACTGGGGGGGATTTGCGGATTAAGTGGTTTTCCTTGAGGAGCCATCTACCTTTATCTATCAAAACGCCACCATTTAAATTCAATTCTGCTGCCTGTGATCCCACCTCTGGGTCTGCCTTCAGCGAACTGGCAGCACTCAAATAAGAAAGGTCCTCTTTTGATGCCTTTGTCCCAGAGTGAGAAGAGGAAAACGTTCCCTCTGTTTTTAACCATTTTCCTGAGTAACTTTTAAGGGATGGATTTGAGTCAGTGAGCTGAGCAGTCTGATCTGACATTTCAGGTCCAAGTGCTGGATCCCCGTTTTCAAGAGACATGTTTTCAAGCTCATCCCCACTCTCTGTGACAATATCTATAGATTCCTGAGTGTTATATCCTCCACTCACTGAGGTCTCTGGTCTGTAATCAGATAAGTCAGATGTGTTGGGGCTTGGGAGTTGCTTCAGGCGATACAGTCTATCCTCTTTGCTCTCTGATATTAGCATTTGTTGCGTGTGTATGACCTTAGCTTGATCAGGTTCTATCCTAACGTTACCCAGAATATCGTATGCAAATTTAAGGGAAGAAGATTGCAGTGCAGAGTTAACAAAGTCTATTAACTCTTGTGATATTTCCACTGGTGTGGGTATCTGGCTTCTGTTTTCCTCATCTTCCTCATTCTCTCCGTCTTCTGATCTTAGATCATGGGCAGTATCGGACGCGTTACCCTTTTCATCTTCACACTGACTTTCATTAAAACATGATTTTACTGATCCGGCCTCATCAGTTGCTTCCTCTGTTTTTGCATTGGCTTTCTCGTTGTCACTATTATCGTTATTGTCTTCTTCATAGCTAGAGACCTCTGCATCAGCAATAACCAGTTGGCCAGTTTGTTCATCCTTTTCATCATTTAAATCAGTCTCCTCCACTCTCACACCTAAATCCAATGCACCCTCTTCAACATCATCTTCCTTTTCTTCATCAGATGATGGTTCCCCCTCAACCTTCTGTTCAGCTTCTAAATCAACCTCATCTTCCTTTCCTCCATCAGATGATTGTTCCCCCTCAACTTCCTGTTCAGCTTCTAAATCAACTTCATCTTCCTCGTCTTTCCCCTGCTCATCATCCTTTATGCGACTCTCCTCATCACTCTCTTCACAACTCTCCTCCCCTGTTTCCTTATCTGCCGCGTCTCCTTCGCTCTGTTTGTTGGTTGACTCTCCTGTGTTCCCCTTCTTAATTAATGGCTCACTGATTTTGTCCTCCTCTTCCGCCTCCTCTTTTTCGATTGGGATAACCTTGTCCAGCTCATCTTCCACAGAATCTGCTTCTTTTTCCTCCACATCCTCCTGTTCCTCATCCACCACCTCACCAACCTCCTCATCAGCCTCGTCATCTTTGTCTGTAAACCCCATTTCCTCTGAGCTTTCCTTTGCGGCCTCCCCTTGGTTACCGTCTGTAAACTCCCCTGGCTCGGTCTGGCCTTCATCTAGTTCTTTTTCATCTATTCCCTGCTTACACCATTCCTCCTCCTCACTCTCCCCCTCTAGGATCCCCTTGTTAACATCCTCACCCATATCTGTTGTGCTAGCTTCCTCCTCTTTCCATCTTTCCATGTCATCCTCTATATTCTCCTCACCAACTTCTTCCCTCTCCCTTTCTGCCTTGACACTCATTAAACTGTTACTGTCTTCATCCTGTGTCTCCTCAGGTTCTTCCTTCTGTAACTTTTTCTGCTTTTCAAACTCCCCCTCTCCGTGTACCACTTCATTCTCCAACTCTGACAACCTTTCCTCACATCCATCTTCGAGGCTATCTCGCTCTACTTCTTCTTCCTTTTTTGTGTTTACTGATGTTTCCGAACCACATTCATCAGTCACCAGGCCTGGCTCAGAGAGATTTTCAAGGTGCTTTGATTGCACTTCATGCTCCCAAGTATCTGTCTCTCCTGCTTCTTTAATTTCCTGACCTTCATCTACTTCTTCATCCGACAAGGGATCATTTTGCTCTTGACACAGTGATTGTCTCATATTAGTGCCATTCAGGTCTTCAGCAGGAAGCTGGCTATTTTCTTTTTCCTCTGTGATGCTCAATGAGTCAGGCTCTTGTGACTGTTTTGTCTCATCTGCATGTTCTTTTTGAAATCTCTCCAGTTCTTCTTCTGATTCTGAATGATTCTTTTCCTTTTCGAAAAATGTGCTCTCGTCGTCTTCAGGATAGAAGCTTTTAGTTTGTCTAAGCGTTGATGAGATTTGCTCTCGTAGGTCTTGTGGCATGTTGAGCTCGTCCATGATGTCTGTCATATCAAATATGTCACCTGGTTCTGTGACATCTAGTGCAAACTCTTGCTCAGAGACTTTGGGAGAAAGCGGTTCACTTTTAAGCCTCTCTCTCTGCACCTGGAAATCTCTCCAGCAATCTTTGAGTTCAGAGGATGTGCTGTTCTTCAAATCTGTTAGACTTGATCTCTGTAACAACTCATTGTCTATAGTGGAAATCTTCTGCAACGATTCCATCACTAGCATGGCTTCTGAAGTGCTTCTTGAAACATGGCTTTCTCCTGCCAAAGCCCCTTTTAGTGTTTCTCGCAGGGTCACCGCTGACAAGAATGAAATGAAAGCTCTGGAGGGAGTCCCAAATACTGTGGCCACTTGTGTTGAGAAATCCGCAAGGCTCTTAGACTTTTTGATATTACCTGGGTTCTCGGTCTCTGAGGTCCTTCTGATGCACTGACTAGAGGAGAAAAGTTGCCGTAGCACTGGATTTACTGTAGCTGGGTTTGGTAAGAGATTGGAGACGGATGACAATGGTTCGTTCTCAACTGGACCAAAGGCCTCAGAAGATCGGTGCATCCTCAATGTTTTCTTTTGCTCTGCGGGGTCAATTCTGACACTCGGCATTGAAACGCATAATCCCCCCAATCTCTGTGTGTTGTCTGTTGTCAAACCTTCCTGGCATAAGGGGACTAATAGGCCAGACTTTGATGGTAGGAGAGCATCTCCATGGGAAAGATTATGTGCAGATTTGTTAGTCTGACATTCATTCACAGCCTCAGATTCGGAATCGCCACCGATCTGAAACACTACCTTTGTTGGAGGTTCCGGTTCATTTTCTGGTTCCTTTACAGTTGCCTCCTCCATGTATGGGACTGAGTCTGGGCTCATTTGAGTCTCTAGCCACTTTTCAACATATTGATTGACCTCAGATGTTGAAGGATTTATAACTGGCATTGAAACACTCTCACTTAACTCAGTTGGTTTTGGCAATGCGATTTTCTTTTCACTCAAGGACTTTTGCCTGTTCATTCCCTTTTTGACCTGCCCATGTAACTTTTTTGGTTGTACAATATTTTGCAGGTTTTTCTTCATTGGAGGCCTTGCCATTTCCTTTTCAGGGACATTTATATTGAAGCCATTTTCCCTGGGAGCCCTCTCTTTTATTTTCACCTCTCTCTTAGTTGAAGGACTTTTCACTTGGTCAATGTTGGTTGAGATGCCTTGTTTTTCACTGGATGAATTTTCTGACCTTCTCCCTTTTTTGGCAGATTGAAGCAGTTCAGTTTCCTTGCCCTTCTGACCCTTTTTACCACTATCAGATGATGTACCACTCTTTTTACCGACATTGTGATCACGGAGCTTCTCCGCAGATGAACCATTGGTGGTCCTTGAGGAACTATCTTTTTGTTTAGCTTCTGAGTTACTAGACGACGGGGAGCTTTTCTTGTTTCCTGTAGGATTTATTGTCTTTTTCTTCCGCCCAACTCGTGCTGGAGTGTTTTTTTCTTGTACATCTGCTTTAGCTGGAATCCCTTTTGGATTTGTTTTACTCTGAGATTCATTGCTACTTTGAGTCCTTTGTTTGGGAGATATCGGCTCTGACGACAGTGAGAACACTTCTTTTGGTCTGTGCTTTGAATCAGGACTGGAGGATGGGGGTGTAAAATCAACACCACCATCAAAACTCCCTAAGTATTCTCTTGATTCAAGGGAGGACGGATTACTCCTTGGATTTTCATTCAAATGTTCATTTTTTGCTAAATTGTCGTAACCGCCTTGCCTCTCATAAATATGCATCACTTTCTCTGTGATCTCCAGTCCATTGTGTTCTACCTGGAGGACATTGGCTACCACTGCCGATTGGATGGAGGAGTGCAATGCTTTATTGCTAGCCCTAGCTGATGCAGTTCTCCTCGGGTGTGGGACAGGTCTGCTGCTGGCGCTGCTACTACTGCTGGTGGTATTGTGTCTGACCACACAGTACTCCTCAGTCACCTCTGCTTTGGCTGTCTTCTCCGTGTATGAATACCGCCCTATGGTGCTCTCTTGAACCTGTGACTCTGTTACCGTTTTGATGCTCTCAACCGATGTATTCGTTGTAACATGACGAGGACTGGGCGTCGAGTTGCGCTTGAAACCTGATTTTGGTTTTTCTGATTCTGTGGAAGGATAACTTTCACATGCTCTCTCGCCACCCAAGCCAACACTCTTCCCATTTGCCACAGAATGGTTTTCTTCTTTGGGTGCATCATGGTAGATGCTAGAAGAATTGTTGTCCATGGCATTGTTTGAGTAAGGCGAGCTTAAGCCTGTCCCAGACCTAGAGGCACAAGCTGTCCTGCTGCTGTTAAGGCTGCTGCGGCTAAGCGTTGTGGTCCAGTGGAGAAGCTCCTCTTCCTTGATGGTCAGACGGACCTTCATCTCCACTGTCATGCTTCCATCTTGGTTCACACGGAAGGACTTCTCAATATCCTCTTCTTGTGGCATGATGCAGGAGTGGGGTGGATCCTGTGTCTCCATATCCATGTCTGTATGGTTTCCATCGGGGTCTGTTTCTAGTGATCCATTGTGGCGATGTTGGTGAGTGTTAATGCCTCCATTCAGAGACCTGTTTATCTGATCAGCCATATATCTCTCTGAAGATAAGGAGAAGTTCCTGGAGCCCCTTCCGCTTGAGTGTGGTTTGTTGTCATCTTGATTTGAAGGCGTTTGATATTGCAAGGTTTCAGAGGGGGAAGAGAGGGAGAGAGAGAGAGAGAGAGAGAGAGAGAGAGAGAGAGAGAGAGAGAGAGAGAGAGAGAGAGAGAGAGAGAGAGAGAGAGAAAAGAGAGAGAGAGAGAGAATTAGGTGTTTGTAGAGCATACTAAATATACTTTTGTTGTAATGTTTATAGCATAGCAATAGAGCAGATGAATTCATACTTACAAGCCAAAGGCTGAAAGCTAGCTGGTTCTGCTGCATCTGAGTTTCCAGACTGTGACATGTAGGCTATTGTATGGACATTGTATTTGGTCGATGTTTGTGCATTGTAGTTTCCCAATCTAAATGGTTCGTTGCCTGCTGCTACAATAATTCCAGAACACAAAATAAGAGCAGCAAGCCCATCAACCTAAAGGAGGAAGAATATTCAAAGTTTAGTAACAATTTCATTAAGATGGTCATGTTAGTTCTATAACCTGAACAGAAGCACACATTTGGTTTAAAGCTTGTTGAACTTTCTAATTTAGCTACAGGGTAATCTGGAAAGAGCAGAGATCAGGCATGATGAAGCACTGAGCTGCATTAGAAACCCTGGGTGTTGTGGACAGATGGAGGAGAGGATTACAGAGTCCACACAGCAGGGTGCAGATGTCTTTATAGCACTTCTTAGCACTTCGTAGGACATGTATAAGTATAGCATCAAACTGTACCCTGTAAATTTCTTTAAAATGTCTTGGAAGGAGAAATTCTATCTTTCCGCAAAATGTTTTCCCCTTTTAAATTATACGATATAATTGCATTATTTTCATTTGATCTTATTCTCAAGCAGTCATTCATATATAGGTGGTAATGTATAAATGTTTTAACACTGTGTTTCAGTAGTGTGGCACCAAACATTATATTATTGCTATGGTATTTTTATGGTTTAATATATGGTAGATGGAAAAAACTTTCTAAAACATAAAAAATTGAATATTCCAGCAACCTTCCAGATTATGAGTTCCGTTGCCAAAGCAAAATCTAATATAGGTCCATGGACCATTCAAGGGTTACTAGGTAACAAAACGATGTATAGGATAAAGGATTTTCTTTGTCTTTTTTTGAGCTATGTAGCATGAATATCTGACCTTGACCAAATATTAGGTTGCCCTGACAAAAGACTTAATCTCTAAATTCAAAATGACACATTATTACGTTCCAAAGTCACATAATTAACACTGTAACAAAAATTTATCAGATTTTCGACAGAAGAAACAGACGGAGCAGAACAGAAACACTTACCCTTCTGCCATCAGTGGAGTAAAGCTTCAGAACAGGAAACTGCATGACCTGAGAGAGGTAATCCAACAGAGCGTCAAACGTCGGCGCTGTTCTCTTCTGCAGCACCACCGTGCGCTTCACCGTGCTGTCCCTGTTCTTGACCACCACCAGCCTCTTGGGGGTCCGCACCGAGACCCTTCTGGCAGTCTTGTCGGCCCTGTCGGTGCCTTCGCTCCGTCTGCCGTAGCGCCGCCGGCCGGTGCTCGGAGGCCTGGTGGTGTTCCATGGTACCTTCCGCCGATGGACCGCGTCCAGGTTGAGAGGCTTGACACGCCTCCGGTCCGAACACACGTACGACCCGCCGTCGTGCAGATCCTCCAGGCCCCGGACTGAGTGGGTGCCGCGGGGGGTGCTGATGGTCCTGACCCCAAAGGGCAGAGGCACTTTTTTGGAAAGGGCGTCCAGAAGGGCATCAAAGGTCTTGAAGGTCCGGCCGTTGATGACCATGCGATGCCCACCGAACTTGGGGTCCCCGCTCTTGTAGAAGCACACCCGCTTGGAGGCCGAGGGGTCGGGGATGGGCTGTAAGGGTCTGGAGATCAGGGTCTGCACACTCCCGGAGGACTCCCTCTGGGTGGGGGAGTCGAGGTGGGACGCGTTGCTCATGTTTCCCTGGGGAGGAAGCTGTAGGAAAACACAGAAGGGCATGAGGGCAAAAAAAGCCTTGCTCAATATGTAACTATGGGTCAAACAGAAGGTGAACATATGATACGATTGTACTTGTACATTGTGGTAACCTTAATTAAACTCATTGTGTATTTATCCTGAGACAGAGGTGCAGGCTTTAGCATGTGCTAAGTGGTACAGAGCTGGATCGTCAACATAACAACCCTGACAGTGGAGCAGCAGTATAGTGCAATGACTGTCTGAACCTGTTTGTAACTTGTTGCTGTATGTTGATTATTGATATTAGGGATCTGATCAGTGTTTTACTTGTCAGTCAATGAAAACAGAGCTACTTTGGAGATGGAAGTGACATACATCTATGCTACAGGCCTATAGATCCAGTTAGCATGTTGTAGATCAGACCAAACTTTTATTCTGCAAATGAAAAACAAGATGAAGGAATAACTTAAAGGCTTAAAGGAAAAGGAAAGGAACGTAAAGTTGTCTTACCGTAGCTTCCATTTTCCTGGAATTGTAACCATGAAGACTGGAGAAAGATTGACTCCGGTACACGCCGGGTGTTGGGAAAAGCTCCTGAGCTGCGAGAGTGGCTATTTTAGGACATGCAACACCATGGCCAATTTGCTTAATCTTTACCAACAGTTAATCAGCATATCGGGATAGAGTACCACCAGAGTAAGGAATAAAAACATCTCTACTCATTTTGATTGACCAATTGTGCTTTCATCATAAATATTGTCTCTCAGACTGTTATGCATATGTTGCATACTTTTTTGTATGATTAAAAGGGTTTAACTATTATATTGGGTTTAACTATTACATTTTTACTGTTATATGGTGGTTACTATTTATATTCATGGGATTTTATTTTTTATTAAATACAGCAATAAGTCCCAGCTGATCGGACCAGCTGATCGGCTAGCAGTGACCAACACTGCTAGCAGTATGAACACACACACAGTTGTTTTAATTGATAGAGGAATTCAAATAAATGGCTACATTTGAAAGAAGTAAAAAGACTTATCAGGTGGTATTAAGAAATTATTAAATGGGAGTGAAAGTTGAGTGTCAGACATGAGCAATCTGTGTCTATTGCCCCCTGCGCTACAGATGAAGACTGTTCACACTGCTTGTATTTTGCCTGGAGCTCCGTAATCAGATTTGAGTAGTCTGGGCCTAATAGGGATTAGGTGAGAGGTCTTGGCGTATCTGCTGACCACATGAGGGACAGCCACACAAGGTTTTAAGAGAGCACTTTTCCTCACTGCAGGTATTCTGAAATCCTTCCGCCAGATTTTGACCGAGACACACGCTTGATGTGAGGAGGTCAGCTATTTAAGCACACCCCTGCACAATTGTTTTGTTTTGCTACACCTTTATTTGGAAAATTGGAAATGATACAGCCTTCCATATTGTGTCCATATCTACTTTATACAGTCTGGTCCACACTCAAAATAAATAATAAAGTGATAAAGAAATAAAATAAATAAGAAATAAGAAATAAAGGGACTGAGTGAAACGCCCTGATAAGGTCTTATCACCACATGTTTTAAGGGTAGGGGTAAGGGTAATGCCTAATGTGGAATGTAACACAGGGCCTTAGAGACAGACAATTCATTGATTTGTTGTGATATAGTACTGTGTAGTCCTATGACTGTTGTGTTTATGTGTAAGTTTGTACAGATTCTTTGTTGGCTTTTTTACATTGAGATGTAGTTTACATGTTGTTGTTGTTGTTGTGTGTGCATTTACTTATTTACTGTTATAACAACTGCCTCCCTTATGAATTTATGCAATTTCCCTTCTTCGAACAGTTCATATAATAATAATAATATGCATGGAATATGATTAAATTAAGTGATACATTGTGCTATAGTTTCATGACATGCAATAGGACAAAGACAAGAGTATTTTAACGAAACCGAGATTGGGTTTGACCTTTGGAAAAAAAAAAAGTAACAAAACACCTTGGTTGGGTCATTTTCGCAATGTCAATCCAATCCTAAAATAAATACGCGTGATCAGGAAACAGAGAAACGGAGCCGTTCAGTAGAAAGTAAATAAATGACTGCAACGCCATCTAACGACGTTGTGAGTGTTGTGTCCACAGAGTGCGTCCATCATCACAACAACCCTCGTCATCATCACATGAGGGACGATGGGACGACCTCAATCATACAATACATATATACACTTGTGTTTTCTTGGTTGATGTGGGTAATGCAGGTTCCAGCCAAACGAACACTATCAGAACCAGAAGGGCGAATGCATCCATTCGTCGTGTGTTGATTAACCTTCCCTTGACTTCGTGCATCGACTAGTCAGGTCTGGTACACAACGGTGGTAGGTCGGTGTGCCGTCCGCCAAGCTGTCGCCGCTGGCTCGTTTTTTTTAGTGGCGTGGTCTTTGTCGCTATATTTTCTTACCATCTGGTTCTAATTTTAAGTTTCCCGAAAGATTCCGCTATGGGGAAAAAAGAAGAGGAGGAAATTATTCGGATTGCGAAGAAAATGGATAAAATGGCGCAGAAGAAGAGCGGGGTGAGATGCAGTGTGTGAGCGCTTACCTGCTGCTCGTTCAGCCGTCCCGGCGGATGTTGTTGTGTTAGCATCGGCGGCTTTTGCATTGCAAATGTCTGCTGCAAAGATTAGTGTTGTGTGTGTGTGTGTGTGTGTGTGTGTGCGATTATAAGTGGAGGGCTTGATGTGTGCATACTATGATGCACAGTATTTTTCTTAATCAAATAAAGAACAATGCTCAGCCGTTTTGATGTAACTTGCCGCTCAGCTGACTAGTAGCTAGCTAACAGCTAACCCTGTCAAAGTGTCTAGAGATGGTCACTGAGCCTTATTTAGCTTGTCCACGATTTAGCTGACTAGCCCGGGTTAGTGGAGAGGACAGGCGACCCATGCATGCTTATTCATGTCGATTGCATTAGTGTGTTTTCCTCCTTGTTTTCGTGCAGCAATCAATGCATAACATTGCTGTAGAGTAAAAAAGAGTAAATATCTAAGCTGAGCATTAGATGTGTGAGTAATCAGTTAGCTATAAGAGCTAGCGGTAACTTTGAATGGCACTTGATGAACGTGATCCTGTTTTTATTTTATTTTATTTTTTTACTTTTTTTAAGTCAATGCATTTACAAGATACATTATATTGCTGCTGCTATCTGCGGGTGCTCTTCATATCGAACTAGCAGGTTCTCCTTACTAAATGTCCTTCCACTTCTAGTCTGGAGCGCTGGACCTTCTCAAAGAGCTCCGCAGTGTCCCCATGACTCTGGAACTACTTCAGGTATCTCATGCATCTTATTGACATGACATATGTATTTTAGCCTCACATATGACCCAGAAATTAATGACTGAGTAATAAGGTGTTTAAAATGTTTTGCTCAACATTTGAGTTTATATGTGGATATCCTCTGCCATTATTCCTGCACCAGGCGCCATTGTTGCCTGTTAATTCATGTTGATGCACCTGGCCACCAACTGTCGGGAGTTCTTTTATATTGAGCAATGAAAAGGACAATAGATTAACAGACCAGCCATAAAGTCAAAGGACGTTGGGCCAAATATTGACACAATAATACGGTCTGTCTACAGTCGACGAGAATCGGAATGTCCGTCAACGCCATCCGCAAGCAAAGCACAGACGATGAGGTGACATCCCTCGCCAAGTCTCTAATCAAGTCCTGGAAAAAGCTCTTGGGTAAGTGTAGTTTCCCTGATCTTGTTGATAACATGTTTTTACGAGACTGCAAATGGACAATGACTAAAGAACCATTCCCTGTTCACCCGAAGTGACATGTGTGAAGTTGACTGGTGCCTCTGTTGTTTTTGACGTACCACAGACGAACCTGGAGGTGGAGACAAATCCTCGGAGGAAAAACGGAAAGAACAAAACTCACCTGTTGTGTCTCCATCGCAGGGCAGCCCAGAGCCCAAAGAAGAAAGGTGAGGAGATGTTGAAACTGAACTCATCAGCAGCAATGTTCAGAAAGATGAAGCTGATTTGAATATTTTTAACAATACCGTTGCTCTTTAAGGGCTGATTATGGTCCACGTCGACGCAATGCAATGACCCCGCAGACCCTTCGACGCAGTCGTGAACCTGTTTTGGTTCTGCGTCAGGTTTTAGTTAGTGGACCAATCACAGCCCTTGCTGCCATCGCCCCGACAGAAGGTTACAATTTTTGGGAGGCGCACGTCAGGCCCTTGTGGTGGACGCAAGGAGAGTCCGCAAGGACGTAAGGGGTCCGTAACCCCCTTGCGTTGCGTTGCGTGAATGTGGGACCATAATCATCTCTTTAGGGATAGGATTCTGACAGTTGATTAGGGGCCCCTAATAAGGCATTCATCCAATCCAGCTCCAGCAGTAACTCCAGCAGCAAGAGCGATCCAGTTGACATGGCGTCCAACTCACTCATCAACACCTTTCCTCGGGCCCCCGGTACCTCTGACTCAGTCAGGATCAAGTGCAGAAACTTGCTGACCGCCGCACTGCAGACAGGGGGTAAGACCTGTTTCTGTGTGTTATAATCGTTATTAAAACATTCCTATTTGCTGCTGTCACTTGTGGCTTCACACGTCACTTCTGCCAGATGAGTGTGGGAGTAGTTGTTAACCTTTTGACCTTTTTGTTTTTCAGAGGACCATATTGCCATTGGCTCTGATTGTGATGAGCTAGGAGCACAGATTGAGGAATATATCCTTTGTAGTAATTGTCAGCTGAATGATGAAGTTATTTTTTTATTTTTAACAATGTAATGTTTAACAAACAAAAACATGATTGGCTATGGTGCTGCTCAGTAGCACGCGCATGTTTTTAATATTGGCATCAATAGCCTCCATCTCATAAATAGCTTAATTTATTTTTTACGACAACGACCCATAGGGTTGCACAGCCTTCAGTCATACTGTTTCCCGGGAAGGGAAGCCGTACCCGGCGTTAATCCCTTGACACCCCCCCCCCCCCCTCGTCTGCACGCATCTTCCAAGAGTTCAAGAACACGGACATGAAATACAAGAACCGCGTGCGGAGCCGGATCTCCAACCTGAAAGACGTGAAGAACCCCAACCTGAGGAGGACGGTGCTGTGTGGCAATGTGTCTCCCGAGCGCATGGCCGGCATGAGTGCAGAGGTACGTTGGTGACGTAAGGCAGATAGTGATATGGAATATAAAGTATTCTGCTTAGGATATAGCCAATGAGGCATAGTGAATCAGCAGCGTCAGGAGAGTAGTTTGGTTAGATATCACAATTTGGCCAAAATATGACTTGGGCAATTACGCTATGCTACGGGGCCAACGATGTTTAGACGCGCTGTATTAAAAATTTTAGTATTAAAAAAATACTAACTACTTTTTTTTAAGTATACAAAAACACATTTCTCGAGTCACTGTTGGAAACCTTTTGTGTTTGTTTTCAGGAAATGGCCAGTGACGAGCTGCGAGAGATGAGGAAGAACTTGACCAAAGAGGCGGTGCGGGACCACCAGATGTCCACCACTGGAGGCACTCAGACCGACCTGTTCACCTGTGGAAAGTGCAAGGGGAAGAGATGCACCTACACGCAGGTACGGGATGGCTGGTTCTCCTTCAGATGCAATGGGTCACTGGACAACGCCTTCCGTTGTCGACTCTCCATGGACTACTAATGGGATGTTGGATCATTTGTATTTACTTGTACTAGTGCAATGCATACCGCAGTGAAGTGACTTGTTCATATTGGATAGTGTTAGGTCTGTGGGCTCTGTAAATAGCCTCAGGGTTTGTTCTCTGGATCGGGATGAAGATCACATAGTTTGTATTGCTTCCACAGTGTAAGCTGCATTCATTGACGATTGTCCGTTTCAAACCCGGCCGTTCACAGGTCCAGACCCGTAGTGCTGATGAGCCGATGACTACCTTCGTCTTTTGCAACGATTGCGGAAGCAGATGGAAGGTATGTTGTTCAAAACTGACCTGCTATAGCACCTGAGGTCTGTAGGTTATTTTAAGGTGGTGGACTACGGGATCTGAAAACATCATCACAAAAACGTTATCACTGAGGGATGTCTGCACGTTACACCTTCCAAACATCTTGTCAAGGAAATGTCCAAAACTATATTAATATATTACATATTTAATCAATCAATCAACTTTATTTCCAGACTCATGGTCCATTAAATACACCTACTATTACTATATATTAATATATGTATGTTATGGATTTTATGGCATAACACTTAATTAAGTAGTTATTTATTTTTAAATGAAGAAATTCTGTTCAGGAAACACTTAGAAGCCCTAATGTAGTGGTGGTTTATTGTTGTCACTGGCTACATTTTCATATCATGAAGTATAGGACGCAGGTTGGTTGTAGTCATTGATTACAACAGCGGCCACGGCAAACAGATGGAACAACATTCAGTTGGGCGCCTAGCTCCTTACACTACTCGTGCCATCGAGATGTGACTGATGCCATCCTGCAAACACAAGTGTGCGACTAAAGAGTTGTGACTTGTGTCTCATGTGATGAGCAACAGTTGCCTTTGGTTGTGAGAAATCAGAACGATATTCATGTTTGCACTAAAACCAAGTAGCTGGGGATGCCCATGGAGTCCTACAAATCATTACAAATTGGATTGTATGCATATCAAATAAATTCCTACTTTACTCAGATTTAATGTGTCCGGTTAAGGACAGATTAAATCTGCGTACATGTGGACCAATGCTTCATGACACGATTCAAGCTCCAATGCACGTATTGTATGATTTATTGTTTTAGCTGTGCGTCTTCTTAGTTTTTACTTTCTCCTTTCCGTCTTTACCTACTTATTAATATGTCCTGTTGAACAGCCGAACCTCTGCTCTAACACGTTAATTCTGTCTGTTTCTAGTTCTGCTGAATATGCAAGCAAGCTCCTTGGCGTTTGGAAGTAGCAAAGAACCTTGACAAGGATTGTGGCTTTCTGCAACAGATCAGAACTTTGTGGTACTTGGTGCATAAGTCACCATCTACACCACTATTTTTATTTGAATATATTGTTTATACGTGCATTTTATTGTCTAGCGCCCCAAACACCCAAACTTGTTTTTAGCTGTTTTTCACTGTTAAACTGTACACAGTCAATTTTAGAAGCAGCATCTTTTTTATGTAGTTTCAACTTTTTTTTGATGACATATAAATTACATTTACTACTGTTTTGCTGTCCCCTCACAAGGATGTTTTATTTAATTGCCCAATAACAACTTTAATCCATTTGATTAAAAAAAAACATTTCCTAACTCATCTATTATGCGGTTTCAGTTCTTAAGTGTGTGCCCGCCTGCTTGCACTCTTTCGTGCCTGTAGTGTATATACTTGTGTATTCCTGAATGTTAACATCCATGTTTGCTTGTCGATCAATCAAATTTATTGTAAGATGTACTTTTATTATTATATACATGTGGAATTATTTTCACTTCCATAAGGTTTTCCAATCTTTACTTTTAATCCTGTACTGAGTTTATTGACATGCATTTCCCCTCCAGATAGTACAGTGCTTAATGTGTTAATTCAAACTGAACAAAGTCACATTTCTGCCTGCCTTTACTACGAGTGTAAAAGGGGTGGTTTCATTTTGCTCTTTCTCCGTCTGGGGGGTGCCCAGTGATTTATGATTCATTGGGAATGTGTCAAATTCAGGCCTCACTTCAGCAACTGCTGAGAGATTGGGATCTTCCCATGGGTTTGCTGAAACGCTTGTCACTTGTAAAAAAGCTTGAGGATGCTGTGACCGTTACCATAGGAAATAAGTATTACGGATTTAAACAATTAATTCTTTTGGCCATCGTTTTGCACTTAAAGGTTGAATTATATTGAGTAGTAATGAAATGGCATTTCATAATCCGAAAAATTATTGTGCTTTATTTTATCTTTAAAGAATCCAAATGCCCACAAGTCATTGTTTTCTTGGAGAGTGAACAGGAAAAAAAAAACTAAACCATATACTGTAAACATTCACATTATTATTTTTTAAAATGTATTCTTCAGTAAACTTACCGCAAAATAACACGTTTCATATAGTAAACAGAAGAGATGACATTTATAGGCAGTATCACTCCAAACCGTTGGCTTAGATTGCGTTTGAGGTTGATCTACGTGGTGTCCATCAGCTCAAATTGCACATATCAAGTAAAAGTTTCAACTCTAAGACAGTCACGTGAAGCACATAGGTGGGCAGACAATTTCAGATCAACCCGCCGTTTCCCTTGCCCTTTTGTTTTTCCTTAATAAACAAAGGTGTGTGTTGTCATTAGCCACCACCTTTCTATGTTGCACTACCAAAGTAGACTGATGTATCCATGACTAAGGAATCAACACAGAACACATGCAAAAAACACTAAAATAAAATTTGGCCAATGAGAAGGACAGTTCCTTGTTACGGACTTAAGGGTGCTCCAGTAACCATCCATATGGCAATCGTTTGAAGAGAAACAAAACAAAAGGAAAACGTTGCCAATGAGAAAGATGTCACAAAATCTAATGTCAAGGCACTTCCTCATGGGAGGATCTTGTCTTTGTGTGACATGTTTGTGAGGCAACCAAAATAATTCAACTAAAACAAGCAAAATACGTAAGTACTTACCACTTGGCAACTCCAATTTAAGTGGGTAAAAGCGTTTCTATTGAATGTATAAACACAGTTTACATGGTAGCTTTGGTGTGACTGCCGAGCAAGCCTGACCCTTGTCCAAATACCACCCTGCAACCAACTGCCTGATACAACAGAGAGAAGTGAAATATCTATTATTGTGGACCCTTCACCTTAAGCTTAAGTCTGTACTGTTATCATCAAAATTGTCCAGTCATACAACAGTTTATCCCGACCAATTTCCATTATTTGAAACTGACACTTCAAAATGAATGTACTTGCTGGTATTTCAGTGTTGGCAATCGATGACAACAAAACACAATACTGTACAGATAGAAATACCTCATCCGTGCTAATATTGAACTATGTTAGAGTAGCACTTGCTTTAACCTCTAAAGAAATGCTTTTAAATAAATACGTTTCGACCAAACCACTCTTTTGCATTGAAATAGTCTGACATGAGATAAGATTGAAATAACGGAAGCAAATTGCCCCAGGTGGCAGTTAGGAGCTAGGATTGACCTTGTTTTCACTTTCGGTTACATCACCAGCTGACTACTGTTCACCCAGAGGTACTCACGTCATACAAATGAACTGGAGTTGCCAAGTCAATAATGTCCCGTGTACCAAGGTGTGAGGCTTGCCAACAGAAAACAAGGTGAAAGCACGTTAAACCACACAGCACCCTGCAAAGCTGCCTGCAAGTACAGCTAACGAGTAGCCTTTGACTGAGCTTTGATTTTCATACGCAGTTAATAGAACCAGGCATTTCCCCCACAAAATACCCACAATCCCCCCTTTTTTTTCTATTTACAAACTCATAAATATATATATATAGTCTACAGTAGGAATAATCATTTGCCCCGCCGAAACCATCATACAAACAACAACAAACCATTTAAAAAAAAAAAAAACATTTTGAAAGCACAAATAAAATAGGTTCTATCAACGAGAAGAAAAAAGAAGAAGAATGTATTTGTTTTCCTTTGGAGTGTTGTTTCGCTATGTTGTTTCGGTAGCAGTGCTTCTGTAAGGTCGAGCCCTCGGGAGATCCTGAGACCTGAGTGTCTTCGGCCGTGGTGCAGACTCGCGACAGTGCTGAGATCCGGGGTCGGTCTCAAGTCCGAGGCCCCCGGTTCACGTTGGTCCTACACTGAAGATACAAAGGAAAAAACATATAGATAGTGGTGGTGGTGGGAGGTGCGTGGTGGGGGAAAGGGGTTTGTGAATGGATTTTGAGAACAGGTCACAGGTCACGTGGTCGGCCTAAGATTCGGGGGACTGTTCTGAGAGGCTGTTGAGCAGGTTTCTGTAGGCCGGGGAGTTCATGTAGCGCGGGTACGAGTCTCTTTGCATTAGCGTGTAGATCTGCAGCTGAGCGTCGTCAAACGTGTGGGTGGAGGGCTCCAGCATGTTCTTGTTGATCACCTCGCGCACGCGGGAGTCCAGGCTCACCTGGAGGAGGGGGAAATAGAATTAGACACACAGACTATGAAGCACTCGTTTTTCCTGTTTCCAGTGTTTCCAGTGTTTCCAGTGTTTCCTGTCTGCTGCCAAAGGATTAGATTGCTATGGGTGATTAGATCTCATTTATCAGAAGACCCCCCCTTTTATCCAAGGGGACTTAAAGGATTTGGATGATATTATTAATGTAATTACAACATAATAATTATAACTTAGTGCTCCTTAATAACATTTTATTACAGCACAGGTAGGGATCAGGGTATCGCACTTAGGCTGCGGCCATCGGGTGTCCAAAAGGTCTACACAATCTCACTAGCTCCTTCAGAACTATTTTTTTCGCTCCTTTTTAAATGTGCTCTTCTTAAACGAGCCCGACATTCGAAAGGGAGATCGCAGACCTCCTTGGGTGACAGAATGGAGATGTAGTCCTCGTAGATGACGCGGGCCTTCTCCTCGATGGCCGTCTTATTGGTCTCCTTGGTGAACTCCTCGCAGGCCATCCAGAAAAGCATGTTCTCCTCGCTGAACTCGGTGCGCAGAAACAGCCGGAAGGCGGCCCTCCCCACGGGGCAGC
>NC_140286.1:10378481-10419183 GCF_964030765.1 Micromesistius poutassou
TTGCCCTCACCTGCCAATAGTTTTCAGAGGAAGGTGATTTAATACTGGACTAATCAGTGAAATGGGCTTCTGGAGCAGAATGGAAAGTGGTGTGTAGCCTACTCAAACTCAATGGCATTATTATAAATCACAGAAACTACTCCATTAAGAAGGGGGATTTCCTATCCAGGATTTTTTTTCAAGAGATCGACGCCACAGACACATCTGTATTTCTAATTTAACGGAAACTAAATATTACAGTACATTTAACCGTCACAGTACAGTACATCTAACGTTCATCCTATAAATCTCTCTCGCATTCATCTTAGACTACTGCCATGTATGAGTACAAACACACGATTCAATCGTATTCAGTATGAGTACATACTGTGTGAATAAATACACACCATTCCTTTAATTTCTTCAGATAAGGCTGCTCCTTTAAAAGCCCTGGACGGCACATGAAACTGTTGGTCATAGTGACCTGGTGTGACTCCACTTAACCAGCACCCCTCCTCACCACACCTTCCTCCTCCTGTCCTCTTGATTCAGTTGTGGAGGAGGGACCCTGAATTCACAGCTTGAAGAGACACGCCCTCTTAATCACATCAGAGCCCTGAATGGAAACACGCTTCTCCTTACTACTGCAAGCCATTGGAAATCTTTAGTTATCCATTTAACAAGTATTAATCTGCTGGCACACACGCCCAGCACATTTCTATTCTTAGGCTTCTGTTTAGTTTATTAATAGAACCTAGAAGGATTGTTGGGTTTGTTGTTTTGGTTTATAAACAAACCAAAAAAAAGCAATTATAGTTCAAGTTAAAGTTCAATTCAAGACAAACCCCTTAACGTGTTTGTCTGTGTGTGTTTTCATTGTATTACTTGCTATGTTGTAGTACAACATCTTAGTTATCTCACTTTAATCTTCTTAAGCCTTGTACAGACAGGAAGTCTCTAAATAGCTATGTTGGTGCTCAAGATTAAAAAATGGCCGCCCATACAAACAAGTCAAGGTAATGCAAGTCCAGAAAAAAGCAAGGTGAAATATGTCCTATATGATTAATAACAATATTTCCCATTGGACACCATAAGGCATATCACAGAAGAATGATGAAGAAGAAAATGATCACTGAAAAACTTCAAGTTTCGCTCTCCAAATCTTAGTAATACAAAATATAAATTCCATTTAATCCATCAGTATAGTGGCAACAAGTGAGTGATTAACCTTGATAAATACCAACCTCGATTCCCCCTTCACACACACACACACACACACACACACTAGAGCCGCCTCTGCTTTGCATTCAGCCCAAACCTTTAAACGAACAACTAGCAAAGAAAAATCCACGATTTGAGTTGATCGGCCTGACGGTTCCAAGCTGATCAATGGCTCGGTTGAGGACTTCTACAAGAACCAGGCATCTCAGTCGCACACGCCGTTACCTCAACGCACACCATCTCCAGCTGCTCACTGTCATGGTTGGGGTCGCCGCAGCCCCCCGTGGCCTGGTAGCCCTCCCCCCGGCGGCAGGCCTGGACCAGACCCCGGGCCCTCTGCCACATCAGGGCCCTGGTGCGGCCGATGCCTCGCACGGCTGGTGTGGGCCGGATCTCCCACCGCCGGGCCACCTTAACCCTCGGCATGCTCCATTCAGCGCGGGCGCACGTTCCCTCTTCTGCGCGGCAATAGGCCTCTCAGCAAAGCCTGTGTGAGCTCATGGGCCGAATGAAGCTAACCCTAGTTCTCTTCTTATTCTTCTTCCCTTCTTCCCTTCCTTCCTTTCCACTTATGTGGTCCCCAGGTCGGTCCTGAAACACATTGTGCCGAACACACGAGGATCAAGTGGAGATGACAACATGCAGAGGAGCGTGTTTGCAACTGAGCGGACAGAGGAGGATTAGGACTCGGCACTGTTCACGCTGAATGCAATCCCGATTCCTGCTCACCATCTCACCAGCTTAGGGCAGATTAAGCCCTGAGATCTAGGTGTTGGACAGAGACATACAGATATACAGAAAGAAGAAGAGAGTGTATTGATGGGCTGTTCAATTCATGTATGTGTTGTGATCATACAAATGTGCTCTACCTGGAGCTGGCCATTTAATCTGGCATATGTCTTTCTTCAATAAATTTTGATACTAGAGAAAGCCTTTTGTAAACTTGTAATGTTTCTTTCTTTTTTATTCTGTAATAATATAATACAATACTAATAAATGTGACTGTTATTGTTATGTTGTCTAGCCTATAATATTTGGCTGAATACAACTATGTCAGTCTGTAGAAGATAATTATAATAATCATACAAATGAAACACAAGCGATACAAATTTGAATTGGCCTACTATAGTTATTGTAAGTCGCTTTGGATAAAGAAAAAAAATGCCCTACATTTAAATGTAAATGTATGCACAGATACAATGTCATCCCTACAGGCCTACAGTAGAACTACTGCAAACATACACAACCGTAGCATGGCTATAGTATGTTCAGTTTTAAAAGCAATTGAGATCCCAAACGATACCAAATAAAATATCAAAATAAACAATTCCATGGATATGGAATAAAAAACAAAAACAAAAACATAAACCACATAAATAATGCACAACAAATATTCTCAACTTTTAGCCCGACCGAGCTAGAGCAGTGCGACAACATGTGACCTGGATCACATGACTGAGCGTGACGCGCTATCGGTCAGCTGTCTTGTTCGCTGAATGAAGCCAAACAGTGCGTGAGTATGGGACATATGTCTCTCTGTTGCTCTCCTTTATGATTTAATAGTTTAATTACGGTTCGCAGTCTATGTCCGTGTATGTATATTGATATTGTGTTTTAATTAGACAGCGGCGCTGTCGGTTTAGCAGCACCTAGCCTGTGTTCTCTGTCTTGCTATGCAGGTTAGCAGCAGGTCTTGTGATTATTTCCATCGCCGTCGTTGGGTAACCACCGTCCCTAAGATATCTGAGATATTTCACATAAACCCACTAGAGAGTCACGACGTTACTGTGTGAAATTATGCATTAATGTCGTTCTGCGACAGAACCGTGTCTTGTCGTGACATTGGCTCTGTTAGCATGACCTAAAATCTAATATCTCAGAAGTTAGCTAGCAGTACACGGATCATTCATCACAGTCCTGGGAGGGACTGATATCCATGTACAGAATGAACACTATATGTGATAAAATATCATTGCCTACTCATTTGCATTGTACGGTTTTAAGTTGGTGAAGTATTGATCTAGTAGACAGTTCTATGTAGTAAGCTTCACCCTTCACACACAATTTATTGAGGCTATTTTGTATATGTTGGATCTTCATCATGCAAATACATTGCATATATTGCATATTTTACAAACAGGTCATGGGTCTGGGATCCAAGTTCTTTGCAAGAGAAAGTGATGATGAATACAGTGGATCTAGAATAGTACCTTGAATGTATTATTCTTGTTGCTGATTTCACCTAGGTGAAGTTCCATTTTAAACTAGACCAAGACTGCAAGATCATCTAAGACAAGATGGACATCCGAGGGGCTGTGGACGCGGCGGTCCCGACCAACATCATCGCTGCCAAGGCAGCAGAGGTTCGGGCCAATCAGGTCAACTGGCAGTCCTACCTCCAGTAAGTAGAAACCAGTAACCTATACTATTCCACATAGCATGGCCCTTCAGTTATTGTTTAACTCATGATGGCATTGAACTTCGAGAAAACCAAAATTTTGTCTTCTTTATTCCATGAATTCTATCAGGCTATAGGTGTATTCATATAGCTTAAGTGCCCGATTTTGCTTGAGATTTGATTGCTCACATTCACCTCTGGATGCACACAGTCAACCCTAAAGGGGACGCTAGTGAGAAAAGGTAACAAATAGCTTGTTGGGAGCAGTAAACAGCTAGGCGTCTGGCTCAAAAACGGCTGTACACTTCAGCCAGGAGGATCTCCGCTTCCAGCCTGTGACTTTACAGTTGTTAGGTCATCTCCCTTCTGAAGGGCTGGTTCCCATTTTTTTTCTTCTGTTTAGCATGGCCGATTGAAGTACACACATTCTTGTGACATGGTGTCCCTCTCTGACTATGGTTTAGTACTTCTTAGTCGGTGCCTGTTGACTCACTATCTCAATGCTAAATGCTTCCTCATTATGGCTGTACAGGCATTAGGCATGGGCAAAATGATTATTTTCCGGGAACCAGTTCTTTCAGTCAGTTCCCTTCACTATCACAAATCGTTCGTTTGATTCGTTCGTTCAGTTCGTTCAGTTAAGTCATATGGTCTGTTACGTCATTTGGCGGGGAATCTCAGGTGTCTGGCCTCACCCCTTTGCTTTTAAATATGAGGTACGCCTGCAAATGGAGCCTTTAAAATCACCAGAAGGTCTCAGACGGTGACGGTGCTCGGGAACAGCTAATTCCTGTAGCATTAGCCTACGACACCGCTCGAGCATTACACGCGTGTGGTTTTAAGAAGAATAGCCCAAGCTGCCTCAACCACCATGAGAACGTTTTAGACTCTATCAATATAAAGTCGAGGGGAGACGAAGCTCTGTTTGTTTGTATCTTTCTTATCTTTTTACGTGACCATATTTTTGTTTTATGTAAAAAAAAAAAAGGAATCAGTTGTCTTCTTTTTGGGAATCAGTTCTCGTCGTTCACCTTCGGGATTCGTTCGTTCTGACCGAATTGTTCGCGAATCGCCCATGCCTAACAGGCATCCATGTGATTTCAAAGCAGAATGGACTTTTTTACAAGTTTATTTTTCTCCTTGTGCGAAAATGATGAAAAGGAATTTTATTTAATTGAAATATTCAAATATACATTTCACACTTCTATTGCATATTCCATTTGACCTTCCCTGGCTTTGTTCCAAAACTAATTCATACATCCTTGGATTCCTATTGCTCATTCATTATACCCTCAAGGAGACAAGCAGGAAGAAAAAAGTAGTGTTGAAATTAGTTAGCTGAGCTGCTTCATTTTATTTCAAAGTGACGTTGACTACTCATGATCTTGGCGAATCACAACATTAAGACTTGTATTTCGCCTTGTCTAATAACATAGGCCTGATAATCGTCAAATCGTCAAAAAGCTTAATACATATCAGGCAAGTGGCTACAAGGACAACATTTGGACATTTAGGAAGCGGCCAAGAGCTAACCACTAATGGAATGCAGCCTGTGTGTCTTTCTTAGAGAGGAACTTTTTACATATTTTCTGTGAGTGCAGTTAGAGTTGCTGTAAATGTGCAGTCCAGGGCCCAATAACTTTTTAAGGTATGTTTTCGACTGTATGAATAATCCTGCTTGGCCATTTATCTGAGCTATTACGATTGGCATAAAACTCGGAATTGTGAGCGAGCAATTATCAATTGTCAATGGATTTGTGCAACGTAACTTTGTTTTAAAGCTTTAAATCAGTTTATGTTTCAAAATCCATCCAACATTTTTGGTGTGAATATCTTTCATTGTTTTCTCCCAGGGGTCAGATGATTTCTGCAGAAGACTGTGAGTTCATCAAGAAGTTTGAGGTGGCTCACTCTGAGGAGAAGCAGACCATCCTGACAAATGAAGGCCATCAGGTTTTGTGAATTGTTCTTAATTATCTCTCTCCTCTATTTCTCATGGTTGCCTTCCAAATTGTTGAATTTGGTCTTTCTATTTACCCATTCTAAGAGTTTTGAATGTTTCACCTTGGTGCTAGAAAATGACTCACCATCCCGGTTTCTGAGATAGTTTCTCGAGCAAGATATATGTATATGACTGTGTGTTCTATGTGTTTTTCTTCATGTATATTTAAACCTGCACTATGAAACTTTTCTACTGCAGCTGTTTACAATATTGACAACAATCTGTACTGGGAACTTTCTCAACAATAAAATGTGCCTATCCATGAGTCAATCCAATCAGAGGAATCTTTCTCTTAAAATAGTTTCATTCTGGTCCACGATCTCAGACTACAGTAACTGTAGCTACAACCCAACCCACTAGAGGTTGCTAATGGCAAAACATACTGCAGGTTTAAAAATGTCATTCTTCACACCAGAGACACCTCGCTTTAATACATTAGCATACCAATAACTTATGTCACCATTCCTGACCAATCCATGTTATTCTTGCACCTATTGACCTTTGAAGTCATTAAGATGCATGCTTGTATTTCAGCTCATTTTGTTTTCCTCCTATGTGCTCAGTGTGCCAAGACCTTTCTAAACCTGATGGCTCATATATCCAAGGAGCAGACGGTCCAGTATATCCTAACCTTGATTGATGACACTCTGCAGGTAAGCACAGGCATCCGTTAATTCTTTGTGACCTACAGCACCTTATTCAAACACTCTCGCTTAACAGAAGATCTCTGAAAGGGTCTCTAGTTTTTTTTAGCTTTGTGCACATTTATATCTGGGAAATGGTTATACATTCAGACTTTGCAGCTTGTTGTTGTAGCTCAATGTATTGATACTTCATATCAGATATGATTGTAAAAGGTTTATGTGATGTGTGTGTGTGTGTGTGTGTGTGAGAGAGAGAGAAAAATACCTAAAATATTATTATTTGTAACTAAGTCAAGCACTTATAACTACGATGCCTACTCTGTACTTTTAAAACGGTTCTGGTGCTAAAACGGTTCTCGAACCGGTACATAAAAAAACGAAACCGCACACACTTGCATACATGCACGACTTGTTATGAGTTTCACATTAAGCAGAAAGTCAGTGGACACTGAGTTGAAGTTTAGGACTTAGCACACATTGTCACACACGCTGTTGAATAACGGTGTTTGCTAGCCTACTTGATATCCAAGATTTACGGTTGCCATTCAATTACTCGACTTACTCAAAGAGGAAAGGCTGCTGTGAGTGTTGTGACTAATAAATAGGCTAATTGTTAAAAAAATTAAAAATAATTACAAATAATAATTACGCGCTGAAAGCAGGCAGGCACGCAGCTACACTTGGGTTACACTTGGCATTATGGTTTATATGTTTGAAAGCCGTGACACACTCTTTTACCAGTTGGCCTGTTTAGAAGGGCAACATTGAAAAGGGTCCCGTCTGAAACAGTGTCGCGCAGCGTTCCGAACGTTGTGTCATCAAATACACCGGTGTGGCGGTATATAAAAAATCATAATGAAAATACACACCGGTATTCGCTGTGAACCGGTATACCGCCCAGCACTAACGCAAGTTGACGCCGCAACATCATGGGGGCGTTAAAAAAAAGTCAGGCACCGAAATTTGCGTTCTTATTCGATCTCGTTACTACCGTTTACGTCGGAACCGGTGCCCTACTGAAGTTTCAGTGCTCAACCCTACTTATAACGTGAAGTCTCCAGTGTGATAAAATCCAAAATGAAGGCACTGTCAGACCTTGCGCTCGTGAGACAATAGATCACATCATTTTGAGATTATTTTCTATTGAATAGATTAGATTAGATTGGATTTTGATTTTGTTGTGCGTGATCGAAGGCCCTTTGTCCGCATGAGGAAAGTTCAAGATAGGCTGTAAGAGTAAACATTTTGCGCTAGGCTACTTCAGGAGTTCATTGAATGAGAAATCTGTGATTTTATTTTCATGGATAAAAACGTTTCAAAAGTCCCCCAAATCACAACCTGTACATACACATACATGAGCCTTCTTCTGAACTTCCTCAGGAAAACCATCAGAGGGTGAACATCTTCTTCGACTACGCCAAGAAGACCAAGAACACGGCCTGGTCCTACTTCCTGCCCATGCTCAACCGCCAGGACCTCTTCACCGTTCACATGGTGAGGCCACAGAACCAAGCTGCTGATGCCCAGCTTACTCATGTGGAGGTCCTCCCCACGGCCCTGACACGGTGCTCGGCCGTGCCGTGAGATAACACACACCCACCCGCATGCACGCACACACAGAAAGAACAACCATTTAAGAATATGAGATGCAGAATTACATCACACATTGTAGTGTGTATATCTGACGCATTCTCAGTCTCTGAAACTACTGACGTGGTCCATGTTCAGTTTGCTGATTCAATAATAATAATAATAATAATAATAATAATAATAATAATAATAATAATAATAATAATTAAAACTGCGCGCAGTGATGAACGGGACCTCGCGCCGGCTTGCAGCCGCCACTACGAGGTCCCGTTCATCACTGCGCGCAGTTTTAAAAAAAAATCGCGCCGGCTTGCGGCCGCGTCACGTGCCGTCGTAACATGTGTGCTGGCAAGATGTGCACATGTTAGGACCGCACGTGACGCAGCCGCAAGCCGGCACGAGGTCCCGTTCATCACTGCGCACAGTTTTAAAAAAGCGCAGTTTAAAAAAAAATTCGCAAATTTATGTAATCTGTAGAAGCAGAGGTGCCCTGTGGTGTCCTACTGATTGTTTTGACATTAACATGTAAGACCACATTTAACTGAATTACATGTTGTAACAACTTTAACTAACATTATTAACCCTACATCAATGATCCGATAAATTCCCTAGGAGGAGTTAGTTGAAATACAAGGCGAAAAAGTGAAAGTATTCCATTCAAAATGGCCAACTTTGACAGCACGCCACGGCCATGCCCTTCAATGTACAGTCACAAATAGCACGATTTTGTTTCAGCACCACTTCATGACTGTACTGACCAATTTTGAAGCAGATCCGATAAATTCCCTAGGAGGAGTTAGTTTAATACAAGGCGACGGATTTCAAAAATGGCCAACTTTGATGGCACGCCACGGACACGCCCTTCAACGTACAGTCCCAAATAGCACGATTTTGGTTCAGCACCACTTCATGACTGTACTGACCAAATTTGAAGCAGATCCGATAAATTCCCTAGGAGGAGTTAGTTCAAATACAAGGCGACGGAATTCAAAAATGGCCAACTTTGACGGCACGCCACGGACACGCCCTTCAACGTACAGTCCCAAATAGCACGATTTTGGTTCAGCACCACTTCATGACTGTACCGACCAATTTTGAAGCAGATTCGATAAATTCCCTAGGAGGAGTTAGTTCAAATACAAGGCGACGGAATTCAAAGATGGCCAACTTTGACGGCACGCCACGGACACGCCCTTCAACGTACAGTCACAAATAGCACGATTTTGGTTCAGCACCACTTCATGACTGTACTGACCAATTTTGAAGCAGATCCGATAAATTCCCTAGGAGGAGTTAGTTCAAATACAAGGCGACGGAATTCAAAAATGGCCAACTTTGACGGCACGCCACGGACATGCCCTTCAACGTACAGTCACAAATAGCACGATTTTGGTTCAGCACCACTTCATGACTGTACTGACCAATTTTGAAGCAGATCCGATAAATTCCCTAGGAGGAGTTCATTCAAATACAAGGCAAAAAAGTGAAAAAAATTCAAAATGGCCGCCAAAAGTGAAAATTAGAAATGCAAATAGCCGACTTCCTGTGGGGTTTGGGGCATGGGTCCAAGAGGCTTTTCTGTAGGTATGGGCACATTGTACGTGAATACTGAGTTTCATACATATTGGTGAAACGTGGCGCAGGGGCTGCTTTTTAAAGTTCCTGTAGGGGGCGCTACAAAAAATAGAAACACGAATTTTGGTATGTGAGCTATCGGCAGCAGTTTACACGTGTGCTGTGAATTTCATATTCATAACTATTACGGTGTCCGCAGAGTGATCGACCCTCCTCTGGCGGCCATGTTGTTTTTTCAATCGACTTAATTTTAATTGAGCAGTTAGAACTTTGGTACTTAACGGCCACTGAGTTGGTCCCGCTCAAATCAAACATTGCGTCTATGAACTGTGGCTATTTTAGTAACAGGCCACGCCCATTTCGAAGCCACGCCCCATTTGAAAAATTGTTGACTCTATCTTGTTCAGAATTTGATTCTGAACAACTTTAGTAGAGGGGTCCAAAGTCCTAGGAGTCCAACTTCATGTAGATATGTGCAATTTACTATTTTCGGGGTGAAAAACACACCCATTTCAGAACTCAATGGCTCATGGGTACTTTGAAATTTATCCTACAGACTAATCCTTAAGTCAGATTGAAGATAATGGGCCATAGATGATATATGCCAAAGGAATTTTGTCAAAGTCTAAAAACCTGGGATCCTTGGGGAATTTACTGTTTTTAACTAAATTCAAAATGGCGGGAAATCTGGCTACCGGAAGTGCTAAGTTAGTATCTACAAATTTGTTCAGCATGAGGATTTGCATATGTGTGCAAAGTTTCATGAGTTTAGGTCCAACCGGTGACGAGTTATGCTTGTGCAAACGTTGAAATTTTGGCATAGTTGGTATAGCGCCACCTAGGGGCGAATGTGAATTTGAGGGCTAGAATATCAAATTTTTCACCAGTCCCACAAAATGTGCCAAATAAAAATGAGTTTTCGAATATGTGCAGGGGGGGAAAAATGCAGTCGAAGTGGCTAAAAATAATAAGAAGAAGAATAATCATGAGGATTTCAATAGGGTCCTTGCCAAGTTTGGCTCGGTCCCTAATAACGAGCAGCGTTTAAGGTGCCAAGCCTGAGCCGACCGCCCTGCTGAGCCGACCGCCCCGGCACGGACACGCCCTTCAACATACAGTCACAAAACCAGCAAACCTAACCCTACCGACCAATAAACCATCAAACCTAACCCTAACCCTACCGACCAATAAACCATCAAACCTAACCCTAACCCTACCGACCAATAAACCATCAAACCTAACCCTAACCCTACCGACCAATAAACCATCAAACCTAACCCTAACCCTACCGACCAATAAACCATCAAACCTAACCCTAACGACCAATAAACCATCAAACCTAACCCTAACCAGACCATGACGCAGTCCATAAACCTAACCCTAACCTAACCGTTAAGTTTGATGACAATTGGGTTAAGTTAACCCTGCCTTTTGGCGCCAAGTTAATTTTTGACGATTTTTAGCCTCTGGCGGCCATGTTGTTTTGGCAATCAACTTCATATTAACCGAGCAGTTGAAACTTTGGGCCCCAACAGCCACTGTGTCGGTCCCGCTCAAATCAAGCATTGCGTCTATGAGCTGTGGCGATTTTAGTGACAGGCCACTGTGTGAAATTCCATTAAAAGTGGCCAACTTTGACGTCACGCCACGGACACGCCCTTCAACGTACAGTCACAAATAGCACGGCGTTTATTCAGCACCACTTCATGACTGTACTGACTAATTTTTAAGCTGATCCGATAAATTCCCTAGGAGGAGTTCATTCAAATACAAGGCGAAAAAGTGAAAATTGCCACGAGAGTGAAAATGACAAATGCAAATGGCCGACTTCCTGTGGGTTTTGGGGCATGGGTCCAAGAGGCTTTCCTGTAGGTATTGGCACGTTATACGTGCCTACCGAGTTTCATACATATTGGTGAAACGTGGCGCAGGGGCTGCTTTTTAAAGATCCTGTAGGGGGCGCTACAAATATGACAAACACGACTTTTGGTATGAGAGCTACAGGTACCGGTCTACACGTGTCCTGTGAATTTCATATTCATAACTATTACGGTCTCCGCAGAGTGTAAATTTGTTCAAATTTGACGATTTTTAGCCTCTGGCGGCCATGTTGTTTTGTCGATCAACTTAATTTTACTTGAGGAGTTGGACCTTTGGACCCCAATAGCCACTGTGTTGGTCCCGCTCAAATCAAACATTGCGTCTATGAATTGTGCCGATTTTAGTGACAGGCCATTTCGATGCCATGCCCTATTTGAAAATATGTTGCGTTTAACTTGTTCAGAATTTGATTATGAACAACTTTTGTATTGGGGTCAACATCATAGGAGTCCAACTTGATGTTGATATGAGCAATTAACTATTTTTGCGGTGTAAACCACGCCCATTTTAGAACTAAATGGCTCATGGGTGCTCTGAACTTTATTGTACAGACTAATCTTTATGTCAGATTGATGATAATGGGCCATAGATGTTATGTGCTAAAGGATTTTTGTCAAAGTCGAAAATCCTGGTATCGTTAGGCAATTTACTGTTTTTAACTAAATTCAAAATGGCGGAAAATCTGGGAACCGTAAGTCATAGGTTCTTGAGGCATATTTGTTCAGCATGTGTATATGCATGTGTGTGCAAAGTTTAATCAGTGTAGGTCAAACCGGTTACGAGATATGCTTGCGCGAAGTTTGAATTTTTGGGCAGTTGGTATAGCGCCACCTTTGGGCCAATCAGTGTAATATTTGCTGTCTGCTAATTTTGGGGCAACCTCTACGCGTCTAGTGAGTTTCGTAAAAAGCGTGCGATCAGTGTAGGCTCTGTAAGTCAAACGCGTCGGAATAAAAACATTGAGAATTACAATAGGTTGCCTTCGCACACTTTGTGCTTGGCACGTCAAACGCGTCGGAATAAAAACATTGAGAATTACAATAGGTTGCCTTCGCACACTTTGTGCTTGGCACCTAATAATAAAAAAGTAGTATCACCTAGTTATATCTGGTTTATATCAAATACTGAGTGGATATCACTAATGAGCTCTTTGCTCAACGTATGCTTGTGTGACAGGAAGGGTGGTTGTGATTGGATTCGTCTAGCTGGGTCTCGCACTCCTAGAATGCTGTAGTAATCAAAAATAATCAGAAATGTTTTCCCCATTGAGTCTTCCTCTAATCTGCAATGAACCGTTTCCAATCATGAAACAACGTATCAATAATTCCTCGCAAATCAGCCTCCCCACTTTTCGCCGACAAACAGGCAATTTGTTGCCCCGATGACAGTCTGTCTGCCAATCTTTTACCACGAGGGAGCCCACCTCACAGCCCAAATGCGAGTACTGGGGAGAGGCCGGCACCCATGCAGCTCAAACAACACCACCAGATGGCACCCAGCAGCCCCACGTATACTACCCCATGCAGACACTTTTTACTTGTTTCTAACGGCCCCAGAAGTCCCACAACTCATACAGGATCATTCTACCTTTTTCATGGGATGATTCTTTTTTTTTTTTCAATGAGGCTCCTGTGTATCTGTGAGTACATGTGTGTCTGGTCAATTTGCCTTCAGCTGAAGTTGTGCCGGTTCTGCCTGCATCAAGGCTGAGGGGAGATCACAGAAAGCCCTCGACTTCTGTTTTGCAACAGAATTGTAATTTGGTGGCGGAATTAGTAGGTGCAGCGTAGAGGACGAGGGATGATTTGCATGTTGATGGGGGTCGTGGCTTTTCATTGTTTCTTTATTCCTTATTTTGTCAGGCAATAATGAGGTCTGTAGGGTGACCTTGTGAATTGATGGGCACCCCCCCCCCCAATTCTTTTAGGACTCTCCACTGCCTTCCTTTCACCCGTGGTTCAATGAACATACAAATCAAATTGAAATAGATGTTTGTTTGTCGTTTAACGTGGTATGAAAAATGTAATTCGTTATGTGGTTTCAGAAGCTGCTTTTTGTCGATATAGTCTAAATTGTCAATAAGTATTGTCGAACTCTGGCAGTCAAACAGTTTATGTTTAAATGTTTTCATATGTTTATGTTGGGTCCTTTCCTTTTTTTCTGTAGGCTGCAAGGATCATTGCCAAGCTGGCGGCCTGGGGGCGTGAACTGATGGAGGGAAGTGACCTCAACTACTACTTCAACTGGATCAAAACTCAGCTCAGTTCCCAGGTAAATGCAGAGCCATGGGATTTGAGTGGGAACATAACTTTTAATCACCAGCCTATGATTAAGAAAGCAGACCACGATATTAAACTGTAATTTCAGCATCAATTCCTTAGTCATCAATGCAACCAGCCAACAAATGATGTTGACTACACAATTTTGTATCATGCCTCAACTTCATTGCAGTTTGAATGATCATAGGACCTACAGTGGAGGAAATAATTATTTGATCCCTCACTGATTTTATAAGTTTGCCCACTGACAAAGAAATGAATGGTCTATAATTTTAATGGTAGGTTTGTTTTAACAGTGAGAGACAGAATATCAAAAAGAAAATCCAGAAAATCACAATAAATATAAAGCAGCGTTTAAGGTGCCAAGCGTGAGCCGACCGCCACGCCACGGACACGCCCTTCAATGTACAGTCACAAATAGCACGGCGTTCATTCAGCAACATTATTCAAGTGTACTGTCCAGCTTTGAAGCATATCTGATGAATTCCCTAGGAGTTTGTTTGTTCAAATACAAGACCACGGAATTCAAAATGGCCAACTTTGACGGCACGTCACGGACACGCCCTTCAACGTACAGTCACAAATTGTACACGTTCATTCAGCACCATTTTTTGACTGTACTGACA
Organism: Micromesistius poutassou; assembly: GCF_964030765.1. Classification (NCBI taxonomy): domain Eukaryota; kingdom Metazoa; phylum Chordata; class Actinopteri; order Gadiformes; family Gadidae; genus Micromesistius; species Micromesistius poutassou. The sequence continues at coordinate 10,392,677 of NC_140286.1, forward strand.
AACTGCGATAAATTCCCTAGGAGGAGTTCATTCAAATGCAAGGCGAAAAAGTGAAAATGGCCGCCGAGAGTCAAAATTTAAAATTAAAATAGCCGACTTCCTGTGGGTTTTGGGGCATGGGTCCAAGAGGCTTTTCTGTAGGTATTGGCACGTTATACGTGCCTACCGAGTTTCATACATATTGGTGAAACGTGGCGCAGGGGCTGCTTTTTAAAGATCCTGTAGGGGGCGCTACAAACATGACAAACACGATGTTGGGTTTAACTTGTTCAGAATTTGATTATGAACAACTTTTGTAATGGAGTCAACATCATAGGAGTCCAACTTGATGTTGATATGAGTAATTAACTCTTTTTGATGATTTTTTGCCTATGGCGGCCATGTTGTTTTGCCAATCGACTTCATTTCACTTGAGCAGTTGGAACTTTGGGCCCCAACGGCCACTAAGTTGGTCCCGCTTAAATCACAACATTGCGTCTATGAACTGTGGCGATTGTAGTGACAGGCCACGCCCATTTCGATGCCACGCCCTATTTGAAAATATGTTGGGTTAATCTTGTTCAGAATTTTATTATGAACAACTTTTGTATTGGGGTTAACATCATAGTTGTCCAACTTGATGTTGATATGAGCAATTAACTATTTTTGCGGTTTAAACCACGCCCGTTTTAGAACTCAATGGCTCATGGATGCTTTCAATTTTTGTCAAGTCAAAAAACCTGGGATCCTTAGGCAATTTACTGTTTTTAACTAAATTCAAAATGGCGGAAAATCTGGGAACCAGAAGTTATAGGTTCTTGAGGCATATTTGTTCATGTAGATATGCGTGAGTGTAGGTCAAACCGGTTACGAGATATGCTTGTGCAAAGTTTGCGTTTTTGGGCAGTTGGTATAGCGCCACCTTTGGGCCAATCAGTGTAATATTTGCTGTCTGTTAATCTTGAGTCAACCTCTACAGGTCAAGTTTCATAAAAAGCGTGCGATCGGTGTAGGCTGTGTAATGCAAATGTGGCGGAATATAAATAATAATAAAACTGACAATTACAATAGGTTGCCTCACACTTTGTGCTTGGTACCTAAAAATATATAAATTGATTTGCATTTCATTGAGTGAAATAAGTATGTGATCAACCATAAAGGATTCTGGCTCCCACAGATTAGTCCTTTCGCTTTAAGAAAGTACTCCTGTTCTCAACTCGCTACCTGTATAAAAGACACTTGTCCACAGAATCGATCAATCAGAACCAGACTGGAATCAAACTCCAGCCGCTCTATCATGGGCAAGACCAAAGAGCTGTCTAAGGGCATCAGGGATAAGATTGTAGACTTGCACAGGGCCGGAATGGGCTACAAGACCATTGGCTAGAAGCTAGATGAGAAGGTGACAACGATTCGGTGCGATTATTCGAAAATGGAAGAAGCACAAAATGACAATGTCAATCTCCCTTGGTCTGGGTATCAATGATCATGAGACAGGTGAGGGATCAGCCCAGAACTACACAGGAGGAGCTTGTAAATTATCTGAAGGCAGCTGGGACCACAGTTACCAAGAAAACCATTGGTAGCACACTATGCCGTAATGGATTAAAATCCTGCAGCGCCCGTAAGGTCCCCCTGCTCAAGAAGGCACATGAACAGGCCCGTCTGAAGTTTGCCAATGAACACCTGGATGATTCAGAGAATGCTTGGCTGAAGGTGATGGGGTCAGATTAAACCAAATTCAAGGTCTTTGGTATCAATTTATCGCGCCGTGTTTGGAGGAAGAGGAATTATGACTATGACCCCAAGAACACCATCCCCACCGTCAAGCATGGAGGTGGAGGCATTATGTTTTGGGGGTGTTTCTCTGCTAAGGGCACAGGTCGTCTTCACCGCATCGAGGGAAAGATGGATGGGGCCGTTTACATGAAATCCTGGCTGACAACCACCTTCTCTCAGCCAGGACACTATAAATGGGTCGTGGATGGGTCTTCCAACACGACAAGGACCCAAAACCTACTGCAAAGGCAACAAAGGAGCAGCTCAAGAAGAAGCACATTAAGGTGGAGTGGCCTAGCCACTCGTCTCCAGACCTTAATCCCATAGAAAATCTGTGGAGGGAGCTGAAGCTTCGAGTTGCATAGCGACAGCCTCGAAACCTTAACGATTTGGAGAGGATCTGGAAAGAGGACTGGTCCAAGATTCCTCCTGAGATGTGTGCAAACTTGGTCATCAACTACGTCTGACCTCCGACTTGCCAACAAGGGTTTCTCCACTAATTAAATTATAAGCAATGTTTTGATAGGGGATGAAATACTTATTTCACTCAATGAAATGCAAAACAATTATTATATTTTATTTAATGTGATTTTCTGGATTTCTTTTTTGAGATTCTGTCTCTTACTGTTGAAATAAACCTACCATTAAAATTATGGATCGTTCAATTCTTTGTCAGTGGGAAAACTTGCAAAATCAGTGAGGGATCAAATAATTATTTCCTCCACTGTACATTTAGTTTTTGAAGTTGGCATCAAATTATCTTTATTTGTTTTGTACGCACTTCATATTTCTACATGTAGCGAGCTTCTTATTTAGAGGGATATCGGCATCTTTTAAGGTGATAGCGTTAAAAACAATCCTACGGCATTTAGAAATAACAATATGAAGATTTGTCCTGGCTTGTTGTGATGCGTTTCTTGTTTTGATGTCTGATAAGTTTCAATTATGAAGCACTTTGCAACTCACTGGTTTGGAGTAAGCACAATTATTTATTTTGGTTTTACCTAGTGTCCTTAACATAACGTGGCCTATTTCATTCCCCCACAGCTCCATATGAATCCTGTTTTCTCTGAAGTGAACCGGGGGATTTATTTATTATGTCTTGTATAAGCGGCGCTGCTACTGAATGTTGTGAGATGTTTAAGCCATCTCTGTGGTTTTTTTGTTTTGTATCTCCTGGTAGAACCTTCATGGTACAGGCCCAGAATCAAGCCTTGGCGCAGGGACTATTTCCCCCAGTGAAGTGAGTATGAATGGAGTAGGTCACCTTAAGAGGCCAGGATGCTTCCCCCACCCCCCCCCCCCTCCTGCCCCATGTCCTCGATGGTGGTGGGGAGGGGAGGGTCTGTGCAAGCTGGCTTCTGTGGGCTCTCTTCGACCTTCTCCCCTACACTCTCTCTCTCATGCTCCCATCCTGTCATTACCACCTCATTCTTCTCACTTGTATCTCCCTCCAGCTGCTTTCCCTTTGGAGCCCCAGGCTTAAGTGAACCACGAGTACGGCACAATCACTGCCAAAAATCACGAGAAACAATTACTTGGCGAGCACGGGAATAACACAGCCGTGTGCCCCAATGCGAGCCCCTCTCTACCTGCGTGGTATTTATCTGCTCGCCAGAGCAATAATGTAGCTTGCAAAAAAGAAAATCATTCATTGAGTGCGCACATGGAGTGACACACCAAGAAACCGCTCGCAAATGATGACTTTGCCCTCGTGCTCGCTAGTATTCTCCCTACGAAGGTAGTTTTGATAACTTTCTACAGACAAATATAGGGTATCAGAAAATACTGAATAATTAAAAGGTTAGAGCACCCCATCCCACTTAGGGATACAATGGCCATTGTCAGCTCCGCCCACTCAGTGCTAAAAGGAAAACCTTGGCTGAGCAGAAAAAATATCAGAGCGAGCAGGAAAGCACGAGAGCAATGACAGCATTTGTGCCCACAGTGGAGTCTGTTCTGTGCTGCTTCACTTAATTTTTGCCTGCTCAATTAATGATTTCCTCTTTGCAGGCTTTATGATCACTCCCATGGGCAGAGAATTACCCTACGCGAGTGCAGGAAAAGTGCTCTCTATAATAGTTTGTGTGCACGGATTTGTCAGTTGTGCGTGTGCAATTTTCTACACAATTTTTTGCCAATGATCTAGTGCAGCAGTAGTGCTTTAGTCTGCCAGATCCAGTGTGGAAGTACGCATTTAGAGAGCATGGTGTTGGCTGCCACCGGTTAGGCTGTGGTGCCCAAGTGCAAATTGCATGTCTTTATGTCAGTGCTCCCTAATGCTTAATTGCCTATAGCGCATGCATAGACCCCACTTTGGCCCAGAAATACACGGAAACCTCGACAAGGGAAATTGCAGCAGCATTCGCCGCTGCAACGGCACAAGTAGTCTCTTTTCATAGGTCTTTAAGACGGCATTGATTTACTGTATAGCTGAATTCCCAAAAACCTTCTGATGCTATGTAATCAACTTTGCACTCTCTCTCTCTCTTTTCTCTAACCAGTTTCTCCTCTTTATAGACAAGCCCTCCTTCCTTTTCCCTTTTCCGCCTGCCAGACCCAAGTTGTATGCACATTAATTTAAGCCTTTCTCTCCTGCCAAGCTGCTCTACTCTAATCTCACGTTTCATTCACGATTTCTCTTCCTGCTCAGGTGTGCTGGGACCTCCTCCTTCCTCACACTCTCTCGTGTCTCTTGTGTGTATCTGCCTCTATCTATGTGTGTGTGCGCAATCTAGCATGTGTGGACCCTTGGGCGCATGTGCAATGCCTTGTGTCAGGTCGGCAGCGGGAATGCGTTTCACAGACATGGTCTTAATCACTTTGTGCTGTCTCTGCCTGATATCCACCTCACCCCTTTCTCTGGAATGGTCTTGCTCTGTCGACACTAAACATTTGACCAAAAATCACGTTCTGCCTGTCTCCCGCAACGAGCACCTGCACCGAGCCCGCCCATTCATTCTTTGTGTGTGTGTGTGTGTGTTTGTGTTTGTGTTGCGTTGCAGAGCTCCCAGTATGTCCAGTGTGTGGCCGGGTGCCTGCAGCTCATGCTCAGGATCAATGAGTACAGGTTCGCCTGGGTGGAGGCTGACGGTGTAAACTGGTGAGCGCTACAGAGTTTTAAGCATTTTGCAGCCAACCCTCATTGTTACTGAGGAGGTGTGTCAGGATAAATGTTAAGTGTTTGAGCGATTCACAGAGCACTTGCCTTTTTTTGAAAAGGGTGTTTGTATTAGTTGGACAGGTGCTCAAGTATCATGCGTGCATACGCTATAACAGAAGCATAAACACAATTCCACGGCCAAGTTTACTTGAAAAGGTACTTTTTACACATGCATTGTGCTGGGGAATCAATACCACTTGAAATTGAATTGTGAATATCTGTATCCCTCTTTGTAAATTTTGGGTTATTCTGTGTGTGTGTGTGTGTGTGTGTGTGTGTGTGTGTGTGTGTGTGTGTGTGTGTGTGTGTGTGTGTGTGTGTGTGTGTGTGTGTGTGTGTGTGTGTGTGTGTGTGTGTGTGTCCGTCCGATCAGCATCACGGCTGTGCTTAGCAACAAGTGTGGCTTCCAGCTGCAGTACCAGATGATCTTCTGCGTGTGGCTGCTGGCCTTCAGCCCCCAGCTCTGCGAGCAGCTCCGGCGCTACAATGTAGTGCCGGCGCTGTCCGACATCCTACAGGAGTCCGTCAAGGAGAAGGTCACCCGGATCATCCTCGCTGCCTTCCGGGTAAGGCGCCCGTCTACCCCAAATATCACCATTCAAGATGGAGCGGGCGTAGGGGCGGTGGGTGGGTCTGACCCGCATGCGTTTGGTAAATGGACTGCATTTATATAGCGCACTTCTAACCGCTGGCCACTCAAAGCGCTTTTCAATATTATCCAACATTCACCCATTCGTGCACACATTCACACACCGACGGAGGTGTCAGCCATGCAAGACGACAGCCAGCTCATCAGGAGCTGGTCAGGGTGAGGTGTCTTGCGCAGGGACACCTCGACACTCAGCTAGGAGGAGCCGGGGATGGAACTCGCAACCTCTTGATTCACATGCTGACCCTTATGTTTGGACCAGCCATCTCTGCTCGTGTTTTGTGCAGGTTAAGACGTTTGTTTGTAGAACACAAGGTAATGTGTCACGAGCGAGTCGTGCTTTTGTGTCCATATCCGTGCGTTGCATGTTTTGTTTCTAATTATCCTTCACTGTCATCACAGCAAATTCAGTCCGTGATGACTCCTTTCATAACAAAGTGAGGCCGGCACAGCCACTTTTACAGACCTTAATACAATTGTATAAGGATGTCACGTCAGTGATGCACGGACAATGGCTCAGGGAGTCTGTTGGGTATTAAGTGTAGTCCTAAAAGCTGTGCTCGGTTCCCCGCTCAGTTCTTTGCAGGTAATTAATTCTTCCTGTCCATGCCTCTTGTCAGGAATAAATTAGAGGCCATGTTACAATTTGTCCCTTTCTGCTAAATGGATATTTTATTTGCTTATTTGATGTCTACGACTGAAAACGTAGGCAATCAAAAAACAGCCAAAAGTTAATATAAGCCATGACACACACTTCCAAGGTTTGGTGCTGTTTCACACACCAGCTCCCAACTCCGTAATTATACGTCACATCATTACATCAGACTAGTTATTTTATACAAAGTACTATATCCGGTTTTTAAGAGAGGGTTTCAATTTAAGAGAGACTTGTTGCCACTGGTCATGAGTGTGTGTGGCTTATTTTAATTGTAAATTAGCATTTCTATGTGTTATTGCCAAAAGTTTGCTCGGCTTTTCAGTAGTCTGTGTTGGTGGTGGCTGGGGGTTTAGCAACCAATAATGTAATAACGGCCAATAACGTAATAACTGCCAATAATGTAATTTAAATGTAATAAAGCCAATAACGTAATAAATTGCCAATAATGTAATAAAGTTGTTGAGCCAATAATGTAATAACATGTTACGTTATTGGCTGGTTATTACGTTATTGGCCTTGTATTTAAAAAATCCTTTGAAAATGTAATAACTGAGCCAATAATGTAATAACTGAGGTATCACTTTATTTTATTTTCAATTTCTGGAGAGAAACTGTCACACTTAGCCTTAATATTGCATCTTGCAACACATGCTTAAATATCTGGTCACTTTGGATTCATACATAACTCTTAGGGTTTCGTTATAGTGTACTGTGTATCCAACTCCGTGACCACGCAGAGTCGTGTGCCTTTCGAAGTTCTGCGTTACAGTTTTCAGTACAGTATTGCAATTCACCGCTGAAACGCTAGGGGCTGCGGGAATGAGACGTTAGCTGACCAATGACAGCCCTGCGGTCTCCATCGTTCTGAGTGTCTACGGAGAGCACTTTACGCAGTATCATAAACTGAGCTTTACTTTTACTCTGGGATTCTTGAAACGGCCAGAACAGTGTTGGGGCTAGCCCGATCTGCAGAGCGACATTAGATTGCAGATTCGGTTGAAAATGTAATAACTGAGCCGATAATGTAATGATACATAAATATGGCTGCAGCGCCCCATTAATATTATATATATGATATTATATGATATGATATTATCATATCATACTCCTGTATAATCATAATCACCAATAATCAGAACCTGAATTTTGTCTGATGCATATGCTCTAGATGAGGCTCCTAAACTGATTTAATGCACACGTTCATCCACATATGCACAACCATGTGGTTCTGAAGAAATCTGTAAATGCCATAAAGACAATTTCACCAAACTTCCTGTAATTCCAGAGGTTTTTGCAGTTATCTTATGTGCTGATGTGTCAACATGCCTCACATCGGAACCCAGTGCTCCCCACTGCTTAATTACTGCCATTGTGTGATTTAGATTTATGTTGATTGTAGTACTGTAGTTTATTTCAAGGTTTCGCACACAGTTATTGAGAATGCAATGATTAACATGAATCATATCCAGCTTCCTTACCCCAAATCAAGTTCTCCAGTATGTGTCGATCATGTCTTGACAAATTGAAATACAAAGTTCAATCTGCCTCAGTTCTGCAGTGTCTAGTGCATCCTCACAGCAGAGCGTGTGCGCTTTTATAATGCTGTTTCATCATGGCTCTGCCCGGAGTGGTGTTTTTCATTCTCTACCGTTGCTTAGTCTATTTGACTCTGTGTGTCCGTGTTTGAAGCTTGAAAGACCGGCCGGGCTCCGGAACAGCCATGGAATCTGCTTACAATGAGGCGATTGCAAGCAGATTCACCCAAGTGCAGTCAGCTTTTTTTCTTTCTTCAGTTTAGTAATATAAATGTTGCATTAGAGGCATGAATCTGAATACTCCACCTTTAAGATAAACCTTTTAATCCATGCACTGTGAGAAAACATCTACATAAATATCATTGTATTTTAACCCCACTTTTAATCCCACTCACAATTCTATGGCTATTCTGAACTCTGTGCAGTGGATATTTAGAGACTGTCATTATAGCATTTGAATCGTTTTGCAGTGACTGACTTCTGAGCGCTCTCTCCCTCCCAGAACGTGCTGGAGAAGTCCGGGGAGAAGGAGACCCGCCAGGAGTACGCCCTGGCCATGATCCAGTGCAAGGTCCTCAAGCAGCTGGAGAACCTGGACCAGCAGAAGTACGACGACGAGGACATCTCGGAGGACATCAAGTTCCTCCTGGAGAAGCTGGGGGAGAGCGTGCAAGACCTCAGGTGACCGTCAGACTCCTCCGGGGCTCGGACTCCGCTAGTCGTCCTCTGCAGCACTTTGTTTGCTCGATTCCGTAACCCATAGGCTCTTCTTTGAGACTTGGATTTGAGAGAAAATGTATTTCTTGATGCCTTTATGCTATTTTGAAGCTTTTTATGCTCCCCTTTGTCTTGAATTGAGTGAACCTGCACTGTCTTGAACAAACTGCACAGTTTTAATTAATAGTTTTAAAGGTGCAGTGTGTAGAATTGAGTGGCATCTAGCAGTGCGGTGGCAGATTTCAACCACCTAAATCCCCCCCCACCCCCCACCCACCCCTCCCTTTCCAGCGTTGTAGGGTATGCTACGGTGGCCTGTACCGCTCCAGATTATGAAATCGTCTTCAATTGATGTATTCATTGCGTTTAGTTATTTAGTCATAAGTCAGTAAGATATGGATTATGTGAGTTAAAAACGGCTCCTCTCTAGAGCCTTTTGTCCGTTCTGGGATACTGGTAGATACTGGTACAGGCTCCATGGTAGAGGACCTGCCCCCAAGATCGATGTAAAGGGCTCATTTTTGGGTAACGAACACAACAATTCTTATTTTCATTGGATTGCATTTCATTATACTGTATCAATTATAGCATACTTACTTACGAATGTGACGTTGCATTTCACTAGTTGAGACTCTATTCTAAAAACTGCACCTTTAACACTAAGTGTGATCTAAGAGACTCACGTGCACCGTTCCTTCCTCCCCTCTCTGTTTCCGTGTTTGTCTTTCTATCCGTCAGCTCGTTTGACGAGTACAGCTCCGAGCTCAAGTCGGGCCGTCTGGAGTGGAGCCCGGTGCACAAGTCGGAGAAGTTCTGGCGGGAGAACGCCGTACGCCTGAACGAGAAGAACTACGAGCTTCTCAAGTAAGATTATTCACATTGCCCGTAAAACAATGTTGTTTTTTTCAAATATCCTACCAGACCAAACGCTAGACACCAATTTGTTTCAATTTGGGAGAAGTTGTGTCACAACTTCCAATATTTGTGACATTTGTGTCACAATATTAAACCATAGCCTAATACTATTTCCTCCATGTGACCGGTGTGTAGTTGAACAGTAGCCTGTTTCAATGAGACATGGCAGGAATATTGCTTTTCAGCCAAACCCTACCTGTAGCGCTACGGCTACCATGCAGGGACAATGCCCTGGCCTTGCCGGCGGCGACCTGGTCCAGATGAAGCAATTTCATCAAGCAGAGAATTACATTAACACAAGATCTCAGGCTGGAAAACAAATCAGTGGGGGGGGGGGGGGGGGGGACTGGGACTATGACAACTGCCCCCAGGTGATGGAAGAACACTCTGTCTCTGTCGCTGTCTCGTCTTTAGTGTCTGTGTGTGTGTCTCTCTGTCTCGCTCTCTCTCTCTGATTTGTGTCTGGCTGTCTCTGAGCACCTATTGATCTACGTATATGATTTATCTTGTATGTGACCAGAGTTTGATGAGAGGATTGTATTTAGCATGGCTCTACTGATGGACACCTCTCAATCCTCCCCCTGCCTGCACCCCAGAATCCTGACCAGGCTGCTGGAGGTGTCCGACGACCCCCAGGTCATCGCCGTGGCAGCCCACGACGTCGGTGAATACGTGCGCCACTACCCACGCGGGAAACGGTACGGTTGTCTTGTTTCCGCAGCGGTACCCCATTCTCAGTCCGATTTCACTCGCACAAGAGCTTTGTCACAGCTTCACCCTCAAAAAGGCCTCCCAGACCCGCACCCTATTGTCAGGCTTTTTTTAAATAAAATTGTCAAGAAAAGGTTTGAGGCTAAATTAATTGAAATATATTGCACCTGCTGACGGTCTCCCGTGGTCGTCACAGAGACACCGGCGTGAATAGTTTAGTCGTCCAATCAATTTCAAATCAATTTCTTTTGGAAATAAAAATGTCTGCCGGTGTGCAACGATTACCTCGCTTGGCTGAGTGGTGGTTTTCACGACGATGATCAGCCCTCATAGCTCTCCTTCTCAGAGTCTTTAGAGAGTCAGAGTCCAGTGTCAGAGTCCAGTGTAGTGCTCGCGTTGCTAAGAGCCATCGTCCCATAAGTTGAGGCGGCCACGGCCACATACATGTGTGACTCTCTCCCAGCGCACACCTGAAAGTTTCCCATTAGTGACTTCTGACCCACTTTACCGTACACACGATGCATCACCGTGCGTCCACCGTGGCTCAGTCTCGCTCTCTCTCTCTTGTCACCCCCTGTGCAGAGTGATCGAGCAGCTGGGAGGGAAGCAGCTAGTGATGAATCACATGCACCATGAGGACCAGCTCGTCCGCTACAACGCCCTGCTGGCCGTGCAGAAGCTTATGGTCCACAACTGGTATGTACTGTTATGTGGTGGGAGCTGGTATGTACTGTTATGTGGTGGGAGCTAGTATGTACTGTTATGTGGTGGGAGCTAGTATGTACTGTTATGTGGTGGGAGCTGGTATGTACTGTTATGTGGTGGGAGCTAGTATGTACTGTTATGTGGTGGGAGCTGGTATGTACTGTTATGTGGTGGGAGCTGGTATGTACGGTAATGTTGTGGGAGCTGGTATGTACGGTAATGTTGTGGGAGCTGGTATGTACGGTATGTTGTGGGAGCTGGTATGTGGTGGTAGTGTCGTGGCAGTTCCCTTTAACAGAGATTGCGTCTAGGCCAGATGAGATTTCCCACTGCAAAAAAGCACACAATACATTGGAAAGCAATTATCCTAGGTTTAATGCATGCATACATTAGACTCCTCTCTAGCAGAGTGAGTCCAGAATACAGTTTGACAGGGTTATTTATTTTCAGATCGTTATAGTTTCAGATCCTCCCTATATTGCAGATGTCAATAATCAACTCAAGTGATGTTTACCCAAGACACAGAGGTGCCTGTGTTTTTATCAAGGAGTGCCTAAGGGGATGTCTTCTCCTTTGTGACCCGTTTACCCAAGTACGAAGGTTAACACTATTGGTTGACTCTAAGGAAGGTAGGCCGGCGACCCATAGAGAAGGGAAGGTGGGACCGCTGACCACAGCACAAGGGCATTGATTCTAAGGAGGAAGGTGGGACAGCTGACCAGAGCACATGGGATAACATTTTGACGACATCGCTCACTCGTGAGGTGGCTGAATCAAGCACAAAGGTCAATGAATAGTCGACTCTGGAAAGGCAGGATGGCAAGACAATACGTGAAAGGAAAGAACAAGGCCTAAGTTATAAAAAACAAACATGTCGATTTTTCCATAACAGTAGCTGGTATATACAATAATGTGGGTATATTAAGGATATTATGTATGTGGTATGTATGTAGGGGTTTCTGCTATGCATGTATGTATGTGGTGGTAACCTGTGTAACTGGTGTGCTTCCATAGTGGTAGTGGAACCATTGTCAACCTGGAGGGTGGCATGAGTCAGCCTGATAATATAGCCTACCTCTGAATTCAGCTTAGAGTTAATTTGACTGGACTTTACTTTACTTGACTTTATTTGCCTTTTCTCTCTCGAGTTGGTTTCCTGTCTCCGGGGGACTCTTTGTTCAGCTCCAGAAAGCCGCTCTCCGCACAGTGCCACTGTCAAGGGAACGCTCTCATTGGGATGCTGGCCATGGCCTTCTGACTCGAGCCAAGTGCAGTCAGGCCTGTTTTCCGTTTGTTGCCTTTGTTGGTCCGAGATAACAACTAACAAAAAAATAGGGGAAAGTCAGCAGCTACTTTCTGGTAATGTTTTCCTCAAACAAAAGCCCTGTTCTACACACAAGAAATCCAGTCCCTCCATCTCCTGCTTCTCTCAGACTGTGAAGGCTGAGACACCGCAGTAGAGGATGAGCGCAGTGTAATGCGTCGACGTCCGTTGTACATGCATATACCGCCCTCGACAAAATCTGAAGGATGCGAGAAAAAAAAGATGGAAGAATTTATATTATTTCCTATTTATATTGGTATTTTCTCACAGTGCAGGGATTAAAAGGTTGTTTTTTTTTAACAAGTTTATTTGTCATATGCGCAATAGAACAAGGCGTATGAGTCATAAATGGCCATGGAGTGCTTGAATTGCAGGGCGTCCAACACTGCAGCATGTAACAAATAACAAGTGCAAATTAAATACAGATGTACAGATAAAAGAGACACTTAAAATGCAGTGCCGGTGTTCAAACAAGGATCTCCCCTGCCACACACGACATGCATGCATACATATCTGAAGCTACAAGAGCTATTCCGTTTTTATGGATATTGATGCATAAAATTAATCAATTTGTTATTACTGTTTTCCTATAGAGCTGAATATTTCTGACCAAATGTCAAATGGACTGAAAGGGCAACACAACGTCCTTGTGGATAATTTGCACGCTTTGCCATCATTGATGGATAGGAAGTGCCGGATTGATGGAATGATTGATTGCATGTTGAATATCGTTCTTCTCTCTAAAAGCTCAAATTGAGTCACTCCTTTTTTTTTCTTTGCTTCCAACCTTGTTTTCCCCATTAAGTGGGCTTTGAGCTGAACACTCAAGGACCTCTCAGTTCTTATCAGTTTCCCACTCAGAACGCCGCAGAACACCTCACGCATCACCTTGTGTGGGCTGTCGCTGCTTCTGAAAGGCTCCTCTGATACTCCTTCTTAGAAAAGGATCCTGATGCCATGACAACTGTAGACATTGAATGGCTATTTTTCACCATCATCATGTCTTTTCGAGCAGCCTCCAAGGAGAAGGTTTAAATTTTTGAAACTTTTATGCTTAAGTTTTAAGTGCTTCAATGTTGCGGTCGGCAATGAACCTGGTGGGCTTCTTAAAGGCCAGTGGGTGCATTGGGGAAAAACATTCTGGTTTCGGTTCATGTCTTTGGTCGGAATCTTCCCCAATTGATTAGAAAAGGAAAATACATAGACGTTATTTCTATGCTTTGTTTGTTCTTCAACGTGTTGATTGTTGATTGTGATTTCTCTCAAAACTCTGAACTAGGAAGAAGTGAATAGCAGCTCTATGTATTATCCCATCAACGCCATAGCGGTCGACTTAAAATCAATGTGCAGTTGGCTACCTAGTCATTAGAAAAATAACCCAACGCTAAAGAGTGGTTGTCTTTGTCATACCTTGTCGTGTTTCAAGGTTTGTGAGGCTTTTAAATGTAATGTCCCTTGTACCTTTGGGTTGTATAGTAATGATTCTATGATAATTACTAATTAGACCATTTGACTGAATCTATCATTGGCTCCGCAGCACATAATACAAAAAAACAAGGTCCATGTATTCTATGCTGTGCTATGCTTGTGTGAGCCTTTTGAAAAACATGGAAAAAAATTGACCTTTTATGTTTTAAGATGGGAGATCTGTAAATGCCATATATAGGACACCTGGCAATGTGACATTTAAGCATGATTCTATTTTGTAATATCAAGGCTAAAAATACTATATATAAATATCATCTGATCTGCTATTTGTAACTCATTTTAAGGCAATTCAATTTCTTTCAATTCCTTTCAAATATTGCATTTCCTAACCCTAACCCTCGTCGAGCCATATATCTGCAAATATGTGGACATTTGCAAATATTCTTTATCTTTTTGTAGTTTGTCGAACATGTAACATCTCCGGGGCAGGACGTAAAACCAGCGGTCTCTCTCTCCCTCCGTGTGTTGCGTCCCATTACTTATGCATGTTGTTATTGTTGTGTTTCCTTCACAGGGAGTACTTGGGAAAACAACTACAGTCCAGCGATCAGCAGCAAGCCCAAGCCGTGGCAGCGAGGAGCTGAGTGAGCAGTCGCCATGGATATTTATGTGTAGGGGCGCCGCCGATGACTGTGTGTTTCTGTGTATGTGAAGAGCCCTCATTGTCATCGTAATTAGCGACCGTTTATTCATTCCATATCGTGTGGGGAAAGGCAGGGAAAGGGGCGTGCACCCTCTCTCTCCCTCTCGGTCTCTCTCCGACTCGTCTCTCTCTGGGCTCTGGTTTCTGGATATCAGCCCCCCTCGTGCTATTGTTGTTGTGCAGTGATTGAAGTAGCACTCGATGTCTGTGATGATCTTAAAAGGTTAAAAAGAGTTATTTAAGTCTTGTGTATATTTGTGTGCGTTCATTACAATAAAGAAGCTTCTATGGTACGTCTGTGTGGGTGTTTGTTTACAGTCCAAGGTGTGGTGTGGCTCTATTTACAACACAACACGACACAAGGTTTGTGTTTTAGTCGACTGACACAGCCTAGTGTACTTGTGAAAGTTGCTTTCGCAATCTCTGGATCCTCAAAGATGCAACGGCCTATTTCAATATTGAGTTTTACAAAGGTGGTGTGAATATAAAATAACTTACGAGAACCACTTCATCAATCTTATGGGAGCTGTTAAAATAAACCCCCAGTAGTCTTGCCAAGTAAAAATAAAGATAATGAATTTAATATTAATAGCCAAAATTATGTGTCCTTGGACATGTTATTTGTTATGCAGAATATATTTAAATCCACTCAACAGTGCCGCTGAAGTGCATCTGATTTAAAATCTGAAGAGGGAAGTTGTACTTTTTTTTCTGAAAGGGAAAAAAAATAAATTGTTACAAAAAGATGTTGCTGAATTCATTGAGTTGTATCCTTGATTAAACTGCAGGATACATGTCTCATAAATTGAGTATCCTCAATGTGATTTTAAAATAAATATATTTGAAGGGAAACAAGTAATTGTCTTGGCAAATAAATCATTAACTTTTTACTACATGAAAATGTATGAATGAAGGAGCAACTAAGTTTGAAAGAAAAAGATTGGAAATTAATTAGCGCTCTAGGGATTTGATGCCTTTATGGCTTTAATGCTTGATCCCGCCCCCACACCTGCTGTGATGTTATTGATTCCAGTCCGTCTGGGCCCATGCAGACTTGTGGCTAAGCAGCAGCCTTCAGGGTACTCCACATCCAGCTGTCTAAAAGCTATAAAAACACAAGTCAGTTCTCTCCTTCCAACAAACCTTCTGTTAATCCTCCCTAGAAACTGTTTGACTGCAACTGTCATTCCCCAAAAGTTATTGTTTTTTAAATTTCATTCGATAGTTGGGTAATTGTGAGAGGTTTGGAGAGGCGGGACATACACACAGTCAATATTTATGTAAAGCATTACCACCTTGCTTTACCGCCTGGCATCCACCACTTTGGTTTGCTCTCTGAGTGCTATTTACAGTAGCCAGCCAGCCGCTTGTCCTCATGCACACTTAGAGAGTGAACCCTGGACCCTGACATGCATCATGAGGTTTCCCCCAGCTTCTCCTTTGTAATTACTATCATTATGCAACCTTATGCTACTGACTGCTATTTACTGTTGGCGCTCAGAAACAATGTAATTCTGACTTGGCAGTTTGAACCAGGATTTACGTGATGAAGGATATGTAATATATTTTTGTCCAGACTTGGTGGAGTCCATGTTATTCCTCGGTCTAATGTGGTCTAATGAGTTGATTGCCATTCACAGGTTTAATCGCCCATGGTCAAGTCCTACAAGTAAGGGCTCCATATTCTAAAAGGAATATTCATGACTTTCAAAATTTACTGAATCCCTTTCTGCTCTTGTGGCCATGGGCAACGCGCAGTGTGTTTCCATAGTGACTATCAAAATAGGGACTAATGATGGAGAGGAGAATCACGCGGCCGTACCATCAGGAACTACTCCCCTGTTGGTGTACAGTTAGGTGTAAAGTGCATTGTGAATCGAACAGGTGTGTGCGTATACATATGCATATGCATTTGCTTCAGAAAACAATCTTGATAATGTGTTTAATGTCGACCATCAAAACAGCGCACAAACAAGCCTTATCAAGCGGTAGGATCTACAAAATCCTCCATTATTGGAAGTCGCCACATTTGGAGGAGAAGGTGTTGTGTGTATCCATAAAGATCTGCTGTTTGAACTGTCATCAGACCCACATAGCTGGATCATGCCCGAGCAATGTTTTGTATCTGTAACATTTATGTCCCTATGTACATTTATTATGAATTGCGGACATAAATAAAGAAGTTAAGATGTGTGTGTGTGTGTGTGTGTGTGTGCGTGTATTTGTGCACGTGCATGCATGCGTGCACTGTGCACACAATGATAAACTATGGTATGGCAGGAGGACAATGGCATCATCACACAGGCGCACTGCGTAGCAGCAGCATTGTTTGCTGCTGCTGAGGCAATCCATCAATAGTCTTGGGCTGCGTGAGTCAATAAAAGAGGTTTGCCCTCCAGATGTGAATGTCAATCTAACTATCCACACACACACACACACACACACACACACGCACGCACGCACATATGCACGCGCACTCGCACACGCACACGCACACACACTCAATCCACTCAACAGCAAAGGTTCTCGCCTCTGGTAAGCATCTCTCAGTCTCTAACCAGTAATTGTAGTCATTTCCAAAGATGTTTACACCCTGATTTTCTACAGAGACTGTACCTCTGCACATAGATGATGTAAATACATATCAAACCAGGTTGCAAGTATGGGGCGTATCACGTTGCTATGGAGACACCTGTGGGCTTGGTTTGAATCCAAATCAACAACATTTTCTTTACATTTCATTTCCTTTTTTCACACCATCTCCTCGACTTTTCACTCTATTCTTTTTTTCCTCACTTTCCAACAATCTTAGTTTGTCAGGTCATGAGATTTCCTCTGCTTTACATTTTACAGGTGAAGATAGCAAGGCATATAGCCTACGAAAATAATATTTTAATCATATTTATGGAAATAATCCACGCTTATGTTGGATAGTTATTACCCTTTAAAGCAGCGTCAGTTAAAATATAAATTGCATTAGCTGAGGAAAAGTGTTTGTTTTTCACGACTTCACCGAATTTCTGAAATCAACAATCAGTATCAAGGTATTTTACTTAACCCTCTTCAGATGTCAGGAACACACTATCAGCAATCTATCAACTACAAAATGATTAAAGCTGTGTCTATTATCTTTATGTTTTCGACCCAATCATTTAACATCTGGAAAAAAGATATTGAAAAAAAACTCTGGGCAGTTTAAACATGTAAAGATCTGGAATCAAACATTTCAAACATCTGGTATTTTAACGCATGCACAAGAGAATTACACCAGCCCCACAACATCTGTCCACCGTGGGTTTCTAAGCAACACGGCATCTAGATTCTAAAAGACAATGCATATAATCATCCCATTTGTTTTTCAAGTGCTAAGCTAGAAGTAAAAAATGAAACAGTAGTCCTTCTTGGTGTGGATGTGTGCGATAAACACACATTGTTCCACAATGGAGAAAAGTTAGTGTCGGTCTCGTTACCCATGCTGAATACAGCATCACCCGTGCAATTAGAAGACTCTCTCTCAAAAGACATGTTACACATTCAATGCGCAGTAGCCTGTGGTGGGGAATATGAAGAAGTCAAGAATATGAGAGTATGAGAGACGTGTTTGATGGGCCGGACGAGTCCTCTCCAGAGAGACCTGTGGTACTCATTAGTGGTGCTACACTCCGGCAGAATGAGGACCGGGTCTGCTACACACACTGATGTCACTCAAGGTTTCCGGGCGCGCGCGCCCTCAAGGTGCGCAGCAGCGGCGCCAACAGAGACAGGGACGATTCTTCTCGTTCTCCTGCTTGACGAATTTCTTCTGGATGTTTCATATTTAAACGGGTTTTTCATACGATAAAATACCCTATATTTTAATGAGGACGTGCTATTGTATTTGACTTGTGTTAACTTTTCCCATCTACGACGCAACTGGTTGGAAAAAAAAAGGCGCGTGTAAGATTTATTTATTTATGATTTAACTGTATTTTCTTGACATATCTGTGCGCTATTGAGTTTGAAAACATCGCTCATATCAGTTCAAATGCTAAGCTGTCATTTTCCGCACGTGTAGTATTGTAGAGCTCGCCCGTGTGCTTCAGACGTGTCCCACCGCAGGAGTCACACCTCGCGCCCCTCCACGAGCACCACCATGGACAGCGACGTCGTGCACATCTTCAAAGAGGACAGGTGTCGCTCGGTGTCCGTCCGCCCCGAGGAGTGCGGACTCAACTTAACTTGGCAGCCCGACTTCTCGGACGAGATGTTGTTCAACCACACGGCCAACGAGACGTGGGACGCCGAGCCGGACTTCACGTCCCCCATCATCACCATCATAGCCGCGGTGTACTCCATAGTGTTCGTGGTGGGCTTGGTGGGCAACTGCCTGGTGATGTATGTCATCATTAGGTGAGTGGATTTTATTAATGCGTCTATTTATATATGTTATGTATATGTTATGTTAGCCCTATATAGTTACAACCAAAATAAAAAAATAAAAAAATAAAAAAATAAAAAAAATATATATATATATCTGAAACTGACATAAACACAGAAATCCAGCCATCTGTACGTTCTCTCCTCTCATTTGATCGGAGGCATCACTGACCTCATCCTGTTTTTGCATGTGTGCACACCATGTGTGTGTGCATGCATGCATGTGTCTCACCGTGTGAGCCATGCATGCATGCACACACACACACACACATGGGATGTGTGTGACCACCTGTGTTATCCCCCCTGCAAGGATCACATGCAATCGCCTAATTGGCGGCCATTATCTCGACATGTCGTTCCCTCTTCTCAGTAAAACAAACGTCCCCTCCTCCCTCCACTGGCTCTTTTTACTGCCTCCCAGTCTCTTCTGGGTGTGGAAGGTAGATAGATCCACACATATCCAGAGTTATGCGGTCGTCAGACAAGTGAGGGAGAAGAAGAAGAGATCAGCCTTAGGACGGTACACTGCTCCTTAGGTGTTTTAAATCCCCGTTTAAAACAACGTCAATGATTCAATCCCCATTCGGGATCACGTTCAGTGACCGGATCCAATGGGATCGGAAAGTAAACACCTTTGGGGAGCCGTGATACACAGCGTGCCGACTCTACCCTTTCGCACCATGGTCTCTCCCTCCCTCCCTCCCCTCCCCTCCCCCTCCTCCCCCCTTTGCACACAGATACACCAAGATGAAGACGGCCACCAACATCTACATCTTCAACCTGGCGGTGGCCGACGCGCTGGTCACCACCACCATGCCCTTCCAGATCACCGACTACCTGCTGCACTCCTGGCCCTTCGGCCGCGTGCTCTGCAAGGTGTTCATCTCCATCGACTACTACAACATGTTCACCAGCATCCTCACGCTCACCATGATGAGTGTGGACCGCTACGTGGCCGTGTGCCACCCTGTCAAAGCGCTGGACTTCCGCACGCCGCTCAAGGCCAAGCTCATCAACGTGGTCATCTGGGCGCTGTCCTCCACCGCCGGCATCCCCGCCATGATCCTGGGCAGCACGCAGACCCATAACGGTGAGCCCCACCCCCTTCCCCTTTCCCCACCCCTCAGCCCCCCCCCCCCCACCCTCCCCTCCCCACCCCCCGCCTCCCCTGGCAGTGTGATCATCAGCTCAACTCATTGGTCGTTTGAAAACAAATGCACTCGCTTTGTGGAGTGCCGTAGTGCTCTGATTGGTTAGAAATGAAGCAGGAGCTGTCTAGAATTTAAATTGGCTACGAAAGACGCAGGGCAAATGATATTAAGTCTGCATATGTGTTCTAACAAATTACACCCAAATAATAAATTCAAATTCTACTAAACTACGTCCTACACCTAGAACACCTTTAAATACCTCCGGATCGACTGCTGCAATCCAACTGCTGCAATGGTTTATGTGTTTATGTGTGTTGTGGTGTAATGTACTCAAGATGTCTCTTATAAGTGATGCCAAAAGCACATTTCCGATCGTGAAAAATAAAATTGTAAACCTAACATGATGTATAGTAGCATGCATCGGCAAGGATTGGCATTATCTCACTTTCAGAGGTGTGTGTAGTTGAGAGCAAAGTTCAAAAATCTTGGCAGGTGTTTGACAAGATGGTGTGAAAGCATTCTCTGTGAAAAGGCTAGAGGGAAAAAGTGTTATATTCTAAGAAGGAATCCGAATCAGATCTTCTCAACATTTAAAAACACAGGGGACAGGTAGATATTGGTAAAACTCCCTTTATTTAAAGGTTGTCAAGATGTTAATAGCCGAGCTGGTAGTGAATGCTAACAAGAAAGAGCAGTTTTTCCGGAGCATCTGTCTGCTGCACCACAGGTGTGCAGCCTCACCCAGAATCATATCGGTGTGGACAGGAGTCAGGACAGGAGTCAGGACAGGAGTCAGGACAGGAGTCAGGATAGGGAGACTGCTTAAACCAGCCATCAACCACACACACTCAGCAATCTGAGAAAGAGATTTTGGATTGATTGATCAATATCTTGGTTATACATAGAAGTCCGGGTGCTTGGAAAATTCATAGGCGACTTTAAAGATGCAGTGATCTTGCTACTGTTCTGTTACTACTTTTGTGTATGTCCATAGGGACCTACTTATAGTGCCCCAACCAACGGCAGACACAACACAAGGCCAGTGTGCCATGCCAGTTGTTGGTTGTTGTCGGATGAAAGTGTTTAGTTGGGGAACAGGTCCAAATCGGTGTTGGCCTATACATTCTAAGGTCGGTTGTTTGGGGCAATGTGCAAGAACCTTATTCCAGCGAGTGCAGAAACGGGTTGTAATCCACGTCCCTCCCCGACACACCGCAGGCAACACCGAGTGTGCCCTACAGTTCCCCGAGCCCTACTCCTATTGGGACACCCTGATGAAGGTCTGCGTGTTCGTGTTCGCCTTTGTGGTGCCGCTGGTGGTCATCAGCGTCTGCTACACGCTGATGCTGCGGCGACTGAAGAGCGTGCGCATGCTGTCGGGCTCGCGCGAGAAGGACCGCAACCTGCGGCGCATCGCGCGGCTGGTGCTGGTGGTGGTGGCGGTGTTCGTGGTGTGCTGGACCCCCATCCACATCTTCATCCTGGTCAAGGTGCTGGTGCCCTCCGTGCCCGAGACCACGGCGGTGATGGCGGCCTACTTCTTCTGCGTGGTGCTGGGCTACACCAACAGCAGCCTCAACCCCATCCTCTACGCCTTCCTGGACGAGAACTTCAAGAGGTGCTTCAGGGACTTCTGCTGCGTGCCCGGAGCCTGGGGCCTGGGGCGGGGCCGGGACGGGTTCAGCGGCGCCAGCGGGGGCAGCGGCCGCGTCCGCAGCACGCTCAGAGAGCACTCCTGCCCCGCCGGTAACCGTGGCGACAGGAGGCAGGGGCGTCCCGTATGACTAGCTGTGGAGATGTCCGTCACCCATGACCAGCATGGGGAGGACTTCTCGAACGACCCGGGCACGACGCAGACCACCGCAGTCTGACCACTAGAGGGCTGGGGGTTAGACCACCGCAGTCCGACCACTAGAGGGCTGGGGGCCAGACCAATGCAGTCTGACCACTAGAGAGCTGGGGGCCAGACCACTGCAGTCTGACCACTAGAGAGCTGGGGGCCAGACCACTGCAGTCTGACCACTAGAGGGCTGCAATGAAGTCAAGGGTTCTTGAGATCCTGAGGTGCCCTGCAGGACGTTAAGCCCCTTGTCCAATGACCTGGACCCGCCCATGCTGCTAGTAGAATGTAGCCACTCATCATATTCAGAGTGTGATGTTCTATAACATGATTGACGTTAATTGCACAGTCTTTTTTATTTATTCATATACAAATATACACATACATAAACATATACTAAAATATAATTTATCAGGTGGGTGCCAAAGATCGTAAGTAAATAGAAAGCAACATTGAAAGAATCAAGTCCAACGAGGGTTTTAACGGGATGAATACTTGTACTGCTTGCATAAGTATACTGTATATGTCACTTTAATAGCATTCAGTAAGTGTATATAATTGTGGGAAGAACGACAGGGCAGCAACGCATTTAAAACAATGTGGGGAACACAGCATCTCTCACCTTCAATATGTAGCTCCTATCTACAGACATCCATTTCCATCTGCTGAAGGATGATAAACAATTGACAATCCAAGTTGATATTTTACACTCAATAAAGAACTATTATTAAAAATTTTGGGATTTTCAAAACTTGATAGAGGGTCTCTGAGGCAGTGTTGAACTGTTAATCCTGTCCAATGTCCGCTGTAATTTGTTTTTCAATGTCAATATTTGTTTGTGGTAAAATGTTACTGACTTTTAGGTACAGTACAGTTACAGTTTGATGAATATATACAGTTATGGTTGGGTTTCATAACAAGTATCGTCCCATTTTCACATGGAAAAAGTTGACCATGACTTAATTGCTTCTTGTAATGTGATGTTGATGTGATGTTAAGAATAGGGTTGTGTTATAAATGTAGAATACCATTCAAAACATATTCTTATCTCTTCAAAAAAATTATATTGATGAACCTATTAAATATTAAGGCCTTGTTTGTGTGCCTCATTCTTAGAATATCATTGTGTTATTATGTGTTGTTAAATAAATATGATATCAAGTTATATGTTTACAAAAATTGGTATCTTTGTGCATGAAAACCTACCACATCTACAAAAGACAAACGTGATGGCGATGTGAACGCGACATTCAACCATGCGTGCAAATAGCACAACTGCAAAGCTTCGGTGGCGTGTTATTCCAACCCTAATACATCCACAAAACAAGAAAGACAACACTCTTCCTCATCACTTTCTGCCTTTCCTCATGCTTTCCTGTCTGCATCCATTTTGTACTTTTTACCGCTGTATACTGTAACAGTTGGGTTGAGATGCACTCAATAAAAAGCCATGAAAAACCGAATAGCAGCGAGTGTAATATTTCTTACTGGGAAAGAGAATACTGGTATGGGTATTAAATATTAATGACACACTGTGAGAAATGCGGACTCCACCATCAACATTGCATGGCCCACAGCCACCTACAACCTGTATCCTTACATGAGTTGTGTTTGATCAGGCACAGCCTTGGCTGAAGGCCGTGCGTCTCTCCCTCTGGATACAGAGAGGGAGTGTTTCCATGGTGAAACACAATGGCTGGAGCCAGAGGCCCGTGGAGCTTGGAGGCCGTCGAGGATGCGGAGACTTTTGTCAGTGGCCTTGTATCAAAATGTTCGTTAGCATTTGCCTCTCAGACGCTAGACGGCTGTTGGAGCATTCATCGCAGATTGTCCTCACCATAATTGGGTTTTTGGCAACAGCGGTTTTCCACTTGTTTATGCAGTGGTGCCGGAGGCAGTATTTTTTCTGCGTCCATGTGTGTGTGTGTGTGTGTGTGTGTGTGTGTGTGTGTGTGTGTGTGTGTGTGTGTGTGTGTGTGTGGTGGCGTATTTTGGGTGTGCCCGTACCGTAAAACTATAATAGGAATAAAATTGAATCATTATTAATTCATATATACCTGAGGCAAACCGGCTCCGACTGTTAGTACTTAGCTAATATTTTCAGCTACTATAATTATAATAATTATAATAATAATTATTTATATTTATTTATTTATTTATATTTTTATTATATATATATATATATATATATATATATATATATATATATATATATATATATATATATATATTTTTTTTTTCTTCTTCTTCTTCTTCTTCTTCTTCTTCTTATTATTCGGTCAGTTTGTCCTAAAAAAATGTTTCCTAACTCTGACAAGGAGGCAACACATCCTTTCATTATCCGCAAAGGCAACAAAGACCAAAGGAATCAATTAAAGCTAACGGGACAAAGACAATGTCAATAAGAAGTGCAATTCCTATCTCTACCACAAGAGGGCCACCTCATCTGTATGATCATTGGTTACAGACAATCATGCCAACCAATGGAGTAATTTTCGCTGTCATCATTGCTTCCGGGTGTTTTCTTGGAAGAAGAGCCATTTAGATCTGATGCTCCTTTATTTTCAAAGGAAAATCTAAAACGTTTCGGTCATTTTCACGTTTTCAAAATGAACAGGATATTTGGACGGAGTAAGGGAAAAGATGCTCCTCCAAATCTATCGGACTGCATTGGGAATGTGAGTATTATATGGTTGTAATTGCAGTTAATCCATTGTTGTTTTCTTCTCGAATTTTCCTCTCTTGATCGCATCCTGCCTCGACTATCATCTATTTAAATTATCTGGAAAAGCGGAGGTTTAAAGACAGGAGGGTGTATGGCACAGAAAGGGTGTTATAGATGCATCATTCCCACGACTGTGAAAATATAAAGATAAAGTCTGTGGGGGATCTTGATTGGATGACATTAATGGTGGCTCTGATTTACAGAACTTGCTCTTTATTGTTCTCTCCCTCTCTTGTTGAAACAATCAAATATCATCATCCCCCTCGCATAGGTGGACGCCAGGGCTGAGTCGATCGATAAAAAGACTGCCAGGCTGGATGCAGAACTATTGAAGTACAAAGATCAAATGAAAAAGATGAGAGATGGACCCTCAAAGGTAGATCTATTATCCTGTATCGATATATCAAAAGTGCTGTGTGCTATTATAATACAATTACTATCACACAATAGTTAACACGTTAATAATCCCAACATTATTCGTTTGACAATTCGTCCCCTCCTGTTTATAGAATATGGTGAAACAGAAGGCATTGAGAGTACTGAAACAGAAGAGAATGTAAGTAATCTTGCTGAATTAAAATATGCTAATTGTCTCGTGATCAAAACCAACGTCAATTGAATGTTTATGTTATGTGTAAATATTGTTTCGATTTTTATTTGCTTTTTAATATTTCATGGCATTCATGATAGTCAACATATCATTCTTTGGCAGGTATGAAGGCCAGCGGGATCAGCTAGCACAGCAGTCGTTCAACATGGAGCAGGCAAACTACACTATCCAGTCACTGAAAGACACCAAAACCACGGTAACGCTTTTGCCAAAAGGCCAACACACAGTACTAGGTCTGTTGTCAGAACAACCCCATTGGAGATCAAAACTGTTTTATATCTTACATTGCATCTTATTTTCGTCTGAAAATAAATAGACAGAAAATAGACATATTTATGTGATAAAATGTCCAACCATATTTATTAAGGTGACATATATAAGTGAGGTGAATACTATGAAGGCACAATGTGACCTACTGAATGTTCAATAACTAGTGGGGGAAGCAGGTTATAGGACAATGTATGCAACTAAATAAGTTCAGTTTCACACCAAATAATTCTGCAGCTGACTTTATCTCCACTATTTAGGATTTAACAATTTTAGTTTTTAAGATTTAGGCTGCCAACATGACCTGTTCGAGGTTATTCGAACTAGGCATCATGTTTAATGTCCCATCGATTTCATCTGTTAAAAATCCTTGTTTCTGCAACATAGTCTGTGTTTTTTTATTCAGGTGGAAGCCATGAAGATTGGCGCTAAGGAGATGAAAAGGGCTTACAAGGACGTCAAACTGGATCAGATTGAAGTACGTCGGTGTAATGGACCCCTTTCTTTCAGCTGATGTTTTTCAAATACACCACTGCTGACACATAAACAAAAGCTATCCACATTTCTCTACAAAGCATTCAAACTCAAAATACTTCATTCTCAAACGAGCAGTAGAAAATGTATCAAATGATTTATTGTCACAGAACAATAGTGAGTGACAACTATTATGTCACCATGTCATGATCATGATTGTGTGTGTGTGTGTGTGTGTGTGTGTGTGTGTCTCCAGGACCTCCAGGACCAGCTGGAGGACATGATGGAGGATGCGGGCGAGGTGCAGGAGTCGCTGAGCCGCAGTTACGGCACACCGGAGATAGACGAGGATGACCTGGAAGCAGGTAGGCCTCAGTGGGATGACTACTATACTTTATAATCCAAACCACTACTCGCTTACATTACAGGGAGAGACCTCAGGAACAACAGGTGTGTTTGTCCTGAACTCTGAACAAGACTCACTTGTTCAGAGACTCTAGACTCTGCATGGCCTTCCCCCTTGGGAAGGCTAGGCCCGGCATAGAGTCAAACTAACAAAAAGGGTTTCAAATACACTGACAAGTTCTTTAGCTGAAATCGAGGAAGTTTGGTTCGAGATAATGACTTTTACAAGATGCAGATGTTGGGTTAGGGTTAGGGTTATTAAAAGTGCTGTAGATAAGATTGTAAAAGAGAGGGCAGAAAAGGGCAGAGCCTGCCGACATCAGTGTTCGATCCCAGATGCCTCCGGGCTGGGA
>NC_140286.1:10419383-10511883 GCF_964030765.1 Micromesistius poutassou
CTTTGTGAATACTTTTTGAATATGCCGTATACAATTGATTTCAGCTAAGGCACAGTGCTATAAACATTTTTTAATTTTTTTATTCCACTTTAAGATTTGGGAAATGTTTAGGGTAATCAAGAAAGCAAGTTCACGTTAGAATGTATATTTCTTTTACAATATCCATTGATGTTTTCCCATGTTAATATGTGGAATGTATTTAAACATATGTAGGATTTAGATTTAGACAAGGAGTATATATAGGTAACGTATTAGGTATGATCGAGCAAGTGTTTGGCCTTTTAGGTATACACACTAACCAACCAATAATTTGATTGTATTTCTACCTTTCTCATTCCAGGATGGTGTTTTTGGTTGATGAATTCGGACTCCCACAGATTCCTGCCACATAAGAAGAAGACTGACGAAAGAAGCAGTGCACAATTTGACTGAAAACACTTTTTTATATGTAGAGTAACATTTATACAGGCAGATCAGGTTGCGCTCAGAACACTAAAGTATTGAACACTAAAGTTTTCTTGTTGGGTCATTACTAATAACATGTTAGCATGTGGCCTTGTAATATATAAACCTGCTTGTTTTTTTCCATATCCTATTTTCCTCATAATGTAGTTGTCTTATTTGCAGTATTATTTGTCAATTCAATTAAATTTTAACTTATCATTTAATGACTAACTTTTAGTAGTGAAGAAATTCACGTGGGCCAGTCATAACCTTTATTTCCTTTTGTTGAAATTACGGAATTGATTTCCATTGTGTATGTGTGTGGGTTGTATGACACCACTAAAATAAAATATTCATTTTAATTTCACATTGAATCACTGTTGATTATTTTCACAATATACTTTCTAGCAAAGACATTCTTCCTCTTCTTTTTTTCTTCCTAGATTTCAGTACTTACATACCTATACTAGCTTATAATAGGTTTGATTTTTGGCTTAAGTGGTGTCAAATATTATATTTGTTGCCAGTCTTGGCATATTTGAATAAACTAGAGAATCACACCATGATTCTCTACTGTATACCAAACACAGCGGCCAAGAGGGTGGACGAGTGGTTAAAGTGTTGGACTCACGATCCAATCCTCAAACCCCGCTCCTAGGACTGATGCAAAATGTAGAGCAAATGCATGTTTAATAAACAATAAAATAAATTGTGGATATTGCATTTTGTTACAAATTGTCAGAGATGTAAAAGTACAAGTACTGTATCAAAAAAGTGACTTGAGTAGAAGTAGAAGTGTTCTTTAAACACACCACTTAAGTGGAAGTACTAAAGTATTCAAAAATATTTTGTACTGCAAGTATTGCAAGTAGTTTATTTTAAAATGTACTAAGTACTGAAAGTAAAAGTATTGTGTTATGTTTATATTAAAGAAAGCAGTCAAAAGTTTGAATATCATATTGTTTATATTATCTCAAATATTTAAACTGAAGGACACAATTCCTTTGGCTGTAGCAGCAGTACAAGGACAGGAATACAATACAGAGCTGTCTTAAAGCTGTCTAAGGCCACATACAAGTGTTTATGTAAAAACAAACAACTAAAACATCTCAAAAGCCAGAGGGACATTCCAAGGAAACGGCTAAGTGACAAACATGGGTAAGTTAAAGGACACAGAGCTGCCAACTCTCACGGTTTCACCGTGTGACACACGTTTTTGCCTGCTTACACACGCGTACACGCCACACATCCACTTTCTCACGGTAAAAACAAAACAAAAACACGCGTCTAGCCCTACTTTTGCAAGTACTAACGGCTGCGGCCTGCGGGAAGGCGGAGTTGGACGTCCAACCACGCCCACACCAGGATTGGAAGGTCCAACCACGCCCACATCCAATACCTTTATCGTGCTTCATTCAGGACGAAACTTGCTGCATTTACTAGTAGGCCTTTTTTTTCAGAAAGCAGATGTTCGTCACATGATGTCATTGATCAGCGGCAGAGGGCTAACCTGCTGTGGGCCTCCCAGAATCCTGCTCTTAAAGGTGACATATTATACCACCAGGTGGGAGTGGGATTAGCCCTTACGAGCCGTTTTTAAAAATCGCCCTCTTCTGACATCACAAGTGGGCGTGTGCACCTAGACGTACGACGGATAGATGAGCAACGTTCGCTACAGTCCACTGGCTGGTAGACTGATCTATCCAGCGCACATCTAGGTGGACACGCCAACTTGTTCAAACGGCTTGCAACGGCTAATCGCACAAACACGCTGACACTGGAGGGGTGTTCTGACAGGCAGTGTGGCGTCGTTCTGATAGGCTTACCTTTTTTTTTGTGATTATTCATATGCGTCTTCCCTCTCCCCTACTCTCTGTCTCTCTCCCCTGCTCTCTGTTTCTCTCCCCTACTCTCTGTCTCTCTCCCCTACTCTCTGTCTCTCTCCCCTACTCTCTGTCTCTCTCTCCTGCTCTCTGTCTCTCTCCCCTGCTCACTACAGACAAGGAAAGGTCCTCTGCAGCACTTCCTCTGAGGAAGAGGACCAGGGCAGGACGCCCGCCTACTGCTACAACTGCTCCAGAAAGGGGCACTTTGGCCACGTGAGTCGCCGCTTCAGTCCGCACGACAGCATCCTCTCCTCTCGCCCCTTCCTCTATCTCTTTACCCTGCTCTCCCTTTCTTCATTTTCTCCAAAGCAAATAATGAATCAAATTTATAATCTAAAGATGAATATTATCAAAAAATATAGCGAGTGTGTGCCCTTTTTGCAAGATCAGTAATAGGTGTGTGTGTGTGTGTGTGTGTGTGTCTCAGGCATGTACACAGCGTCGGATGTATAATGGGACCTACCCCAGCACGCCCTTCATCAACCACTACGACACTCCCGTCGACTTCAACCAGAGGGAGCACAGGGTGAAGTGGAAGGTCAAAGGTAAGCTCTGTCTCTCTCTTCTCTGACACACAGCACCCTGACCCCACTAGTTTTAGAATGTCACTGAATAACGTTGTGATTTTATTTACTTTTCCCCTCCGTCCAGAACTTGAGGAAGCCGGTCTGCTCGGCACCACACCCAAACCCCCCCCGCCGCCCCGGGACCACCGAAGAAGAGGCAGAAGACCAGCCACTACCACGACTACAAGAAGAAGAACCACCACCGGCAGCAGGAGAACGCCAACACCCGCCCCTCCTCCGCCAGGGTCCCCACGCCCGGCTCCAGCTCCACCCACACCCGCTTCGGCGAGTCCTACACCCCGCAGCAGCTGTACGGCGGCCGTGGGGCGGGGAAGGAGAAGGGGAAGAAGAAGAGGCGGGAAGAAGAAGAGGTCATCTAAAGGCGGCGGCGCAGACATGTACCCCGCCGACGAGAACCTCTTCACCATCAAACAGAGGAAAGGGAAACGCAAGCAGTAGAGCGACACGGTTACCGCTACCAACAGCTGTTGGTCTTGTCAGCCTGAATTCTGTGGGTTTATATGAACACACACACACACACACACACACACAACACAACACCCCCCCCCCCCCCCCATCTCATCTCATTATTATTTTTTTAATTTTATTTTTTTTAAAACTGTTTTCTAAATTAAGGAAATGATACAGGGAAACGAATAAACCATTACACGCAACGAGTGAACTTAATAAGCCATCAAAATACTTTTTTCAACCACCATGACATTTCCCTTGACATTTAGTTTTCACCTGACAAATGCAACCGATGTAATTAAGGCAACCTGGTCTCACAGGAATCTGTGAAATGAGTCGGTCTACGTCATGTATAGTAGGCTAGCCTATATTTTAATTTAATGTCTTTAATGGTAAGAGACTGTCTCTGGGACTTGCTGGTGGTTGACTGGTGTGCATTTACAGTTATGGCCATTTACAGTTATACTTAAGGTCCTCCGGATAGGAAATATTGAGTGCATAAAGGAGGCCGAGAAGGTAGGCCAAGGCAGTGGGAGTATCCGGAAGGTCCTTTACTACTATGGATTCCTCTAAGATAAGTGCAATGTTTTGGATCTTGGGGGATGAGGCTTCAGCCACACAGTCCTCAAGGACATACAGAATTCCCACAGTGACTCCCTTGGCAGCCATGTCATCTGGATCAGTTTCCTGTTTGAGGACATAAAGAAATATGATTTTCAATTCAAACTCACATCACACACTGTGTGTCTTGTAGGGAGCCAGACATCCTCTCTACATCTCAAATTGGATTGTCATGTCCGATATGAAGTTGTCTGTCATTTTAGCTTTGTTGTTGAAGGACCATTCCGGTGTATACTGATCCATAATCCCCGTTGTTCAAGCTTATCTGGTGCTGCCCATGGGAAAAATAATGAGAAAATTTGTAAAGCTGACTTAATGTGGTAAAGAACCTTCCGTTTCTGTGCCCCATTTGGTCAGCTTTATTTCTCTGGCCATAATTTTATCCATGTTTTTTATCCTAATTTTCCCATTATTTTCCCTATGGACAGTATGCAATGACCTCACACAACAGGGATATGAATGACGTTGGCTCCTCACTCTAATCACAAAGAACAAGGCTCTGGGAATCAACACCTCACTATACAATTGGATAACCAGCTTCCCAACCAACCCATCACAGGTGGCCAGAGTAGGAAATGTGACATCCACTATCCCCTCAGCACAAGTGCTTCCCAGGGCTATGTGATGAACCCCCTGCAGAGCAGCAATCACACCTCCATCATCAAATTTGCTGCTGCAATGGGTTGGTGCACCTGATCAGCAGAAACAACAATCAAATAGGCCTATACCTAAAAGGATCCTTATGAATTAATAAGCCATTTAAAGGTCCCATGGCATGAAATTTTCACTTTATGAGGTTTTCTATGAGTTCCCCTAGCCTGCCTATGGTCCCCCAGTAGCTAAAAATTGGGTTAGGTGTAAAATGCGCAGTAGGTATCTTGCTCCGCCTTTGAAAAACGCTCAAACCCGCAGATTTGGGATCTGGCCCCATATGACGTCATATGGGGCCAAGTTACCTCCCCTTTCTCTGCTTGGCCCGCCCAGAGAATTTGGCCTGCCAATGAGACAATGAGCTAGGACCGTGCGAGCGCCACATGTGTGTGTGTGTGTGTGTGTGTGTGTGTGTGTGTGTGTGTGTGTGTGTGTGTGTGTGTGTGTGTGTGTGCGTGTGTGTGTGTGTGTGTGTGTGTGTGTGAATACACACACTGTAACGCAAGTGTTCTTTGTTATTTGGATAACCGTTCTGCTGTTGGTGTTATGGCGCATAACACGCAACACAATAACGCAAGCTTGCATAAAGCTCCCATTTGGTGAAAAGACTAGACTGCGTTGGGTTCTCTGAAGTCTCTGGTATTTTCACTCCAGTAAAGTACAGCATTTTAGTATGTAAGTACAGTAGTGAAGTAGTTCTACTTCGTTACTATACATCTCTGCAAATTGTCAATGCACAAGAGGGGCCTCGGCCCTATCTGGGGTCTGAGTTGGAATCCTAATGCCCTCACCCTCAAACATCATTGAGTGGGATTCTAAAATGGCATTTATCTGCATGTGCTTTGGGTAAAAAGCCAATAATATGATATTTTACTCACCAAATAATAATAATATCTCACGTAAAAAAATAAGTATTTTTATTTGTGGCATGTATTGTTTTATAAATGCTTTATATACGATGGATCCAAGGTAATTTGCTGTCCAGGTCAGGAACTAACGTACATGTGTGCATGTGCGGCGCATGGACTGTACATTAAAGCATGTGGGACCGTTTCCTCTGTGTCCAGGAAGTAGTTTTTTCAGCAAGTAAACAAATAATAGCAGGAGTGCGAAAAAGAAATGGCAGAACAGACGGTAACAGTGACAGTTGCCTACGGTAATTCATGACTTTGTTCTTCATTATAATAACCAGGCGACTGTCTATCTCGAATGCACACGAATGCGAAATTATTGGCCCGACCTATAATCTACGCCTGCTAGCCACCGCAATGTTGCCTGTGTGTTGCCTTCAATAACACACTTCAACAAGTGATTCAAATCCCAATTAGAACGGTGACCAAAGTAGTGAAATGAAAAGGGAAGGGGCATGAAACGAGCTGGTTTAAATAAGAATAGTGTGGTACTGACCAATGTACTATGAACCATGTTGCGGTCACCCGGCTCGATGTGGCATCGACCCGTGATCGGTTCATTCATTCATTCAGTCTTCAACTCATTGCCTGCATCCTGTATTAATATATTATTATTTGACATTATAGTCATGGCGTGAACATACCTTTCATGTTTGATTTTACATGTAGGATGTACTATTGTGTACACGTGGTATTGTGCTTGTTTATTCACTAATGTCCACGAGGTTTTCATTGTTCTTTCCCAACGTTGACTGTTATATTAGTGTGTCTCCTAAATGGATATTGTTGAATTAATGTCCAAATAGAAATGCTTGCACAAATGCTCAGGTACAATTGTGTCGAAACCTGTGTGGGGACACTTGTAGTTCATAAGGATATCATATTTGTTTCTTTGTTATTCAACCTAGGCTCTACAAAACATAGCATCACAGTGACGGGACAGGATGGAAGTGAAGCTACGGTTAAAGACTTGTCAGATGCCCTTGCTCAAGCGACTGGAGTTCCTGCCCCTTCACAGAAAATTATCTTCAAAGGTAGACTGTAGCTCATGCAAAGCAAGGTAAAAACAATGTTAAACTTGCCCAATTTCTCTTTCTAAACATTTACTGCGGTGTTACAGGGAAATCATTAAAAGACATGGAAGAGAATCTCTCCAGCTTTGGAGTGAAACAAGGCTGCAAGCTTATGATGATTGGGAAGAG
This sequence comes from Micromesistius poutassou, assembly GCF_964030765.1. Lineage (NCBI taxonomy): Eukaryota > Metazoa > Chordata > Actinopteri > Gadiformes > Gadidae > Micromesistius > Micromesistius poutassou. The sequence continues at coordinate 10,426,136 of NC_140286.1, forward strand.
GGTAAGGCATGTTTGTCCCTAAAGTATTACTCAATATACAGAAAAGAAGTGAGCTTCCATATGTTAACTGACTTTGGTTTCCTAAACAGAATAGTCCAGAGGAGGAAGCGGAACTCAAGAAGCTAAAAGACATAGAGAAATCTGTGGACCAGGCGGCCAAAAAGCTTGAAAAAGTAGACGGAGAACTAACCGGTCTCAAGAACGTAAGCATGTATTGTGTACAGTCTTTCAATTTTTTCTTTACATTTCACATGGATGTCACCAGACTGGATGTTTGTTTATGTCCACCTAACTGAGAGGGCATGGCATGTTGCTTCTGCAGGGCTTTCTCGCCAAGGATCTGCAAGCGGAGGCGCTGAGCAAACTGGACCACAGAGTCAAGGTCGCGTCAGAGCAGTTTATGAAGATTCTGGAACAGATAGATTCACTGGTACGTTCTGCCACTCCCCCATGTTCAAACCATCTCACAGCTTATCCAGGGGAATGTGATATCATGTAATTACCTCGATAAATATCAATTATGTTATTTGTTTCCTCAACAGAGCTTACCAGAAAACTTTAATGACTGTCGGATGAAGAAAAAGGGACTTGTGAAAACAGTTCAGGTACGTTTTCTATATTTTTATTTCTATATTTTTATATTTATATTTCCCATCCCCATCCCCATCAGACTTTTCATTCGGTAACTAAAGGCTCAGGCAATTACTGCACACACTGTCAGCAACAAAACAGTAATAGCATCCACCCAATCAAATTACCTTGCGGAGTGTTCTATTTCCAGTCGCTGGATTGTCAGCAAGTTTCCCTAATATCGACCTCCACGACCTTATGTAGGTTGTTAATACACTAACTCTTATTTCCCCAGTTTCATAGTCATTTGTTATTTTGTACTACTATTCATGGCTATTCCTATTGTTGTTGTTGCCACATGATTCAAACTCTAATGCTGCACACTGCATGAACACATCAGTAAGCGTAACCCTCCTTTTAATTATTTTTTAGGATTTCCTGGCCCAGTGTGACAAAGTCGAAGCTGGTATATCAGATCATCTAGCGAAGATCCAGTCCAAAAACATGGCACTGGCAGACTAAGACCTCCCCTCTATCTTGTAGGATCCCCCTGCCCCCCTGCTCTGCCAGTGGCCAACAGTCGTATATACATTGCTCTGTGAGCAAACGGATATAATAACTGCACTGAAAGCTTCAGTTGTGGAGCTGTTACTTGTGTATTTATTGACTACAGCGATGATCCTGTCTGGTCATTTGCGGGTCTCTCCCAACCTTAAACAAAATGGAAGCCAGTTGGTCTCTGGTTTTCATCATGGCTACACGAATGTTCATGTATCATTAAAGGCATTCAAAAGAAAGAAAAAACAAAAAACCTTAAGCTTCTTGTGAAATGTTGATGACAGTGATATATCTGTCCACCGTGTGTCATTACCCTGCATTTACACCTGTTCCCTGCTCTTGTAAAACATATCTTGAAAAACATTTTTATTTCCCCCCCTCATTGCACTTAAAATGGGCATAAATGGATATTTTTGTGGCAGCAAGAAGACTTTTATTTAATCCAATGAATTTTGTGATGAAAAGGTCCTTATAATGATAATTTCATGTTTTACATACATCTTTCTATATAGCGTTTGATTTTATGGTGACTCACACAAGGTGTATTCAATTTCAATAAAATATGGTTTGTGTTATCTGGCCCTTTGTCCTTGTGTGTTGTGGTCGAAGACATACTCCCTGTCACTGCAGGTTGCGTGATTCTCATGACCTCATCGACCCTGGAAGTAGTTCACAAGATCATTAAAGGCTTAGAGGGGAATCGTCACACTGCTGTTTTCTAATACAGGAGAGTGATACACGTGTTGTGAAACAATCATTGTATGCGACTTCAACTATGTCATTTTTCAGAATTGGACGAATAAAGAATAGAAATCCTGGACCATTTACATAAAATAATATTAAGCAGCTGGAATTTTTTCACAACATGCATATGAAGCTATTCTTATATTAGAAAAAAGCATAGTGCGATAGTTACACCTTAATGCTTGCTTTGAATACATAAGATGACCATTTAAAGTTAATATAAATGCATTGTAGATTTATCATTAAAGAATGAAAATACAATTTAATCTTAAGTTTTATAAAAAATGCAAAAATAATAACACAGTCATTTTATTCGTGTTTATTTCCAGACGATGGGCCAATACCTCCCTCCTAAAGCTAGAATCAATATACCAGACCCATAGTGTTGTATCATAGAGGTGCATATGAACTATGATTGTGTGTGTCTATATTAGGTCTACACAGGCATATTAGTGAAACGAACCACAGTGATGCGTGCTGGAAGCTCTCCTCCGTCAAGTAAAACGTGGACCAAATAAATACGCTGAAAATTGTGAAATCCAACAGTCTTGTAGTGATGGCGAGCGTGGGCGACCTCAGTCGTCCTTATCCTTTGCCCCGTGCTTCAGGATGCGTGTGAAAGCCACGTAGTTGAAGTTGCCCTTATTGTCGATGGGGGCCTCCCTGAAGAGCTCGTCCACGTCCTCGTCTGTGAAGCGGTCCCCCATGGTGGTGAGCAGCTCCCTCAGGGAGTCCTCGTGGATGATGCCTGAGGGGGGGAGGATTCATTGAGCTGGGGTACGTTCAGCAGGTTTATGTAATGAACGGCTTGCATAAACTATATTTACTTTTGATTGTATTTGAGTCATGTATAGTATAACATTTCGAGACCTATTACTAATCAGAATCCCAGGTAACCTCAATCTGCACATTTATTCCAACTAGGTTAAATAACAGTGGCCTTGGTATTCAGTGCGCATGGTCAGAAGTAGTTTCCTTCTCTGTATCTGGTGGTAAACGGGGCGGGATTATTACACTTTTAGAACTCAATTCATGTACAATAATGTCTAAGCAACTTCACACTTAAATTTAAAGAACACAGATTTTGTTTTTAAATTACATTCTTTCAACCCCCTAACTTAAATTATATCTACATAAGAATATGATTAAATATAGGAGAAATATGAAATATGTAAATACTGGGAATACTTGAAGAGAAAGAGACAACCTCTAATCACGCTGTGCCATGCGCCTTCGACCACATGATGTGTCTGAATCCAAGAACCCCAAACCAAGCGAACAGGGCTCAACAGGACAACACTAAGTCTGTCCGTCCGTCTCTCCGTGGGCCTACCTGTGGCCTCCTCATCGAAGCAGGCAAAGGCGTTGCGGATGACGTCCTCCGGGTCGGTGCCGTTCAGCTTCTCTCCGAACATGGTGAGGAACATGGTGAAGTTGATGGGGCCGGGCGCCTCGTTCATCATGGTCTCCAGGTAGTCCTCCGTTGGGTTCTTACCTTTGGGGAAATTAAGTTGATCAAGCAGGATTATGATTGGTAGTGGATCGGTTGTATGATGTGATGAGTCTGAATGATTTTTACAGTTGTTTAGTCATCTCAAACAGGAAAGAGAAAGAGGTTGCCTATAGACAGAACTGTTAACATTTTAGACAACATTAACATTTTAGGAAAATATTATAATGATCCTCTTTCATTATGTATTTCTAACATGTAATTGTAGGTGTATTGGAATGTCCATTATAGCTGCTGACATTGGAAACATTGTGATGCAATATCGTGTTGTGTATGCCTTATATGCAATATTACAATAGAAAAGGGTAACAGATTCAGCCTAAATCAGTTATATACAAATCCAATGTTAGGCCTACTACAGTGACAATCAAAATATACCTAATGAGGCCAACATGTCGTGCAAATCCTCTTTGTCAATGAAACCATCACGATTCTGGTCGATCATGTTAAAGGCCTCTTTGAACTCCTGAATCTGCGACTGGTCGAACATTGCGAACACGTTGGAGGTGGCGCGCTGGGGCCGCTTCTTGGTGTTCTTCCCCTTGGCCCTTTTGCTCGACATGGTGGCTGGTGGATGGTTGGCTGTAAACACCATCATTACTTGCATTTAACATAATATTGCTGTACAGTACAGAATACGGGGTATCATATACATTAAATATAGGCTACACATACGCAGAAGAAACCCTGGAACAACTGCATTCCGCAAATCCACATGATTATAAACCCTCTATGACAAGGCAGTGCGCTATGTTTTCAATCCAGATAGAGCAGACATCGCCATGTATATTGAGGTTTCACAATGTAAACCCTAAACATACATGATATCAACTTTACATCATGTATAGGAATCCATCACTGTTCATACTAGTGTCCTAGCATGCTCCCTTGTTTGCTTTAGCGAGGTATTTATCAGTCAGCAACCTTGCCCTGGTTGGGATAGCGCAGAGGAACCCATACTGTTTTATTCTCCCAAAGCAAACCCTTTAAACCATCACAAAATATGACACAGCCGCAATGAATCAATAAAATAACATCTCACCTTATCAGATAATTAGTTATATGAAATGAACCAGTCAGCACTCGTCAATGAACGAGCTGCGGAGCGGTGCGATGTCCAGCAGGTATTTATCACTTCACTTCCTCTGTTTGAAGATACTGACCAATCACAGGTCAGCTCCCCGCCGGAGCGACACAACCCTGGAATATTCCACTCGGTTCTCCTCCTGTTAATTATTTAGTGTGCGTTGGAATGCGAGTGTTCTTTGTTTGTGCGTTCTATGATATTTATTGTTAAACAATATCACACGATTCAAGTTGTGGTGCGATGACATGATAAACACATATAAATGTCACATGACATTGCAGACCCCTCAATGTAAACTCATCAAGGCATGACGTCGTTGTATTATGTTGGCGAATATATGTGATGCCGCGCCTCTATTTGCAACGTACCATACCAGCAACAATAACACTCCAAAGTAATTATGTGCCCCCACATACAATACATGTTTGAGTCACTTATTGTATGCATGTTGAGAATTGTAGTAGCCTTGGAGAATATTTTGCCTGTCTTTTAGTGTAGGCTATTTATTGCAATTACGCTTCAAAAACATTTAACATTTAAACATTTTGCCACGATCGATCTATCTCTCTTTTTTAAACTTACTAGACTCACCCTGTTAGATGTAGAGATATGTAAAAGAGAAACAGCTACAGAAACACAATGTAAACCAGTATGCTTAAAACAAATTGCATTTATTATTAACTAAGGAATCACTTAACAGTAATATATTATCTATTTATGCATCTGTGCTCACAGGGTGGTATCTTTTGGGGACTGCTCATACAAATTGTTGAAGAAGCAAATGTCTGATTCACTTCCACGTTGTGCATCCTGAAAGAAAGCAAAGGGATGCCATGCATTACCGTCCTGAACCGTTTAGACAGCATGTGTGCTCAGAATGAAGAAAGTCACTTTTCATACTCACTTGTTGGTCGCCCATAATATCAAATACTGAGCTCCCGGTGATTTCCACACGGTCGGGGTTCTCTGGAATCCTCCTGAGGCACCCACACAAACAGACAAAACAACAACAAAAAGACAGAACACAAACAAGTCATCTTCCATGTGTAGCAATGTAACTGTAAACTCAATAATTTGTTGTTCATAACTTTTAATGGACCAACAATACAGGTATTGTTAGGTGAAACGATGATATAAGTATAACCTAACAGTAGCACCATCATCATCCTCATCATCAACACGTACCTTGCGGACCACCTTGCGTTCCACCACCTATTGAACAGGAAGAGGCCGCCGGTAATGACAACGCCAGCCATCAGAGAGAGGCCCACCGCCAGCCCAGTGGTCAGTGATTCTGTGGAGACAAGCAAACGTTTTCACGAACAAAACCCTCCGTTTGCTACTGTGGGAGCCATTCACCACAAGGGGTCTTTGAGAAGCAGTTTATGTTTTCTCCCACGAGGGAGAGGTGCTGAGCACAACTCAAAGGTGACCTATTATACCACCAGGTGTGAGTGTGATTCACCGTTACAAGCCGTTTTGAAAATCAGCCTCTTCTGACATCACAAGTGGGCGTGTCCACCTAGATGTATGACGGTTAGATGAGCAACGTTGGCTACTGTCAACTGGGTAGGCAGGTAGACTGATCTATCCAGCACACATCTAGGTGGACACATCACGTCATGTCATGTCATGTCAGAAGAGCCAGATTTTCAAAAAAACTTGTAACGGCTAATCACACTCACACCTGGTGGTATAATATGTCCTTTAATTCATGACGTTCAGAAGGGGTCACGGGTGTGTTGATAGGGGGAAGAGCACAGTTATCATGGATTTATGATTGATGCATGCAGAGGAGATGTGAATGTTCACGTTATAATTCATGTGTCATGTTAAATGTCATGTTGTGTGTTTTGAGGCCAGGGGGATCAGTGTGTGTACCATCAGTGGCAGGTGGAGCCGTAGGGGGCGCCCGGGGGCAAGGCCCGGACTGGACGTCAATGTCATCCAGCGCCACGTCGCCACCGCCACTCGTTCCTCCCTGATACACAAACACAAACTGCACACAGACACACAACCCTGTCACACACATACAGCACAATAATATATAATGCATACAATTACTAGCATTTTTAACTTCGATTGTACAGTGAAATGGATGTAGGACATTGCTGGCCTGTTCTATTTTTGAACAAAGTATAATACACAACATCATTTAATTGAAAGACACCCTGAATATAATATTGTTATTTCCGTGTTGTTGGCATCTCTGCATTCTGAAATGATCCATTAACTAATAGTAAAACAATAACATTTCTCAAAATGAAAGCAAACACTGGATGTCTCCGGAGAGAGATGACTGATGAGTAAGGAATACATGGAGTTATGTGTGTGCTTGATGGTCTTCATTTGTTACCCAGAATGCATTTCTGTGAAGAACAGGCACGCTGGCCTCCAGCCAGGTGTGTCCTTGGTTTCCATTCTTATTCCAAAGTAGAACCCCTTCCCCTGCTCCGCTGCTGTGTTTTAAACAAGATAAAGTTTTAAAACAAGATATACAGACGTCTTTGTTTGTACGGTTTTTAGACATCTATTAAAAAAATGCAATTCACGCCTTGCGCATTTCTTGCACTTTTTTATAGTAAATAGTGAATGATTTAAACCATTGCTTACCTGTCATGTATATATACCTGCAGAGTGCCAACGTTGCTACCATACATATGGTACCAAAAGTTGAGACAGTGCCCTCCAGCGGCGGCTTCTAGTAAATCGCCTCGCAGGGACGACACCGTTCCCCAACCACCAACATAGGTGTCAATATGCACATAGTAACCTATCACAAACAGGACAGTGTTGGTATATGAAAACAATAACAAAATACAAATTAGGGATTCAGTAAAACAGATTTGATTTTAAAAATCATGTTCTTGAGCTTCTTTGATTACCCTGGTCTGAGTTGGTGGTGTGATCGATATCGGGCCCGTTGTTCGGGTGTGGAGAGGCTCCCCGGCCCCTGAGCCAGCCCCCCTGGTCCGCTCCTCCACCCAGGCTGCTCCAGTCACACAGGCTGCTCTCAAAGTCACAGTGGCCCGGCGGGGGGCAGGGGTGGTGGGTGACCTGGACGTCGTCGAAGGCCATGTCCCCGCTCTGAGTGGGGCCCTGCTTCACGCCTTCCACCACCACCTGAAACCAGAGGACGGATCTGTTCACATGGGCCCACTGTGGACGTGTAGCACGATCTAGTATAAAAGTCTATAATATTTATTTATTTATTCATTTATATATATTTTTTATAGTTCTTTCAATCCAATTTATTTATTTAATTTAATAATTTTATTTATTTATTATTATTTATTTATTTTTATTTTCATAGTATGTAAGCATTAACTCTCAGGGCAAATATTTAGTAGTCTGTCAATATGAGATTACACCACGACACATGGAATTAATATCAATATTAATTTCAATATCAATATTGTTGATAATTCCTGAACGTCCGTTTGGGTCCAGCCTTCGGCCCGGATCTCAAGGGGGATCGGACACTGGACATGTCCCCACGTTGGGGCACCCGTCCTGGGTGTGCCAAGCCAGCCTCACCATCCACCCTGCTCCCGCCCCATAGCATCTCCAATATAGCACGTTCAGCCACAGACTCATTCAGCCATGTGCCTCAAAGCGCTTGGGGGGCTCTTTCATCCCATCAGCTATCAGACTTTACCTCAACCCCCCACTCCAAACACCTCCAAAGCCCCAACACCTCCTTTTGTAGGCTTGATTAAGGACCAAACCCCACACCTCAGGACTATTGTTGTTTTAAACCTTGTTATTTATTTCATTTTCATTACCTCAGGAACCTCTGCACATTGGCACATTTACATTTATACTCTACTATATTACTACTATATTTATTTTTTAATGCACAAGTCACTTACAAATGGACAATTACATGTATATAGTATGTTATCTTTATTCTAATCGTTTTTTATTATATTTTATTTTCAAATTGGTACATTTTATTTGTATATATACTCTTGTTTAGCACTCTCTTTTCCCACTGTACTGCTGGTCACTGCAAATTTCCCCTAAGGGGGATTAATAAAGAACTATCTTATCTTATCTTATCTCAAACCCTCCCAAAACAAAAACAACCTCCCTGTTCCTCGTCCCAACACGGCGGGGGTATGGATGGACTGACCCGGTACGGCAGGGGGAGGTTCCCCAGAGAGGCCTGGGCGAACCTCCACATGGGGCTGTGGTCCCCGGTGCGGGACAGCAGCAGGGTTTCGTAGCCCGACAGGCTCTGGTGGTACACGTTCAGGGTCCCCACGCCTGACCCGTGCATGTGGTACCACAGCTGCACGCAGCCTCCCTTCTCTGTGGCACAGACACACAATCACACACACAAGCACACACACACACACACACACACACACACACACACACACACACACACACACACACACACACACACACACACACACACACACAGGGACATGTTGATGTTGAATGCACTTTTTCAGACTTTTGCATTAAATCCCCATCCACTACTGTAAGTGGACACAAATCATTTTTGTACTTTGATTTAAGCTGTAGTTGAGCTTTTTTCCCACAAGGGGGAGCTGTTAGGGCACAATTGTATTGATGAAATTCAATTCAGAGGGGGTTGCAGGTGTGTTGATTGGAGAAGAGATCAGTCAACGGTGATTTATTATTTATGGTCCCATGTCCACATTAGCTTATATATTATACATCATCAGTAAAAGGGGAGAATGATAGCAAGCACATGTTGTGTTGACTACTGATCACCATCAAAGAGGTCATGGAAAACCTCTACTTCCATTGGCTTCCAAGTTTGAAACCAAATGAATAATACGTTGCGCATACAATGAAGGCGCTACTCGACACAGTTAATCGACGCCGTGTCCCTGTCCTTGGAAAGGTTGGCTATATGAGACTATCACAGAACTGACAGCCACTGAACAGCCAGCAGATGGATAAGCACACAGCAATGTACCAAGCTCATGCTCAACCCATTCCTCACTCCATACATCTATCCCAGCATGCTCCTCTCCACACACTGAACTCCGACCCTTTCCACCTCACCTGAAGTGAACCAGGGGGAGGCCATCTTGGTTTTGTGTCCAGACTGGTCGGATGTGGAGGAGGGCAGGAGGTAGTAATGTCCGCTGGCCGTGTGGGTGCTGTGGTCGGTGAGAGGGCCCGTGTTGGGGTTGGGGGTGGGGCCCGACCACCGGACCCAATCGGCGCCGTCATTCGCGTGCTGCTGCCAATTACAGCTCCCCGCCTCAAAGTCACACACATCTAGCGGGGGGGGAAACAACTGATGTTAACCGGTGAGTGGCGTGCTGCCAGGAGATCAAACTGGACAAACATAATTGATAAGCGGGCTGGAAGTGGTCGTAAAGAGAGATAAGACCTAAGTACAGTAAAGCGCCCAAGGGGTTAAGGGCCAAACTGCAATCAATTGTTTTAGCGATCTAATACTGCTCATCTACTGTATTCCCAATGCTGTAAATATGGCCATTTTTCCAGTACAATCTGCAACCTTTATTTTATATTTTGCTTGTCCTGCCATGGATTCAGAATCAGACAATGACGAGGATGTTGTCAAAGTGTGTGAATAAAAGAAAGACATTGTTGTAAACAGGGGTCAAATGTTTTGGCCTTCGGGAACACTGACATCTCTGCGTTTCTGTCTATACTCAATCTCCACACCTCCTGGGAACACGTCGGCCCGCCTGAGCAAAAAGCAAAAAGCCTGAATCAACGTGCACCAGCACAAGCACGTGCGCGTGCACACATCGACCATCGTGGGCACCTGAGGCGCGGCACGAGCCGCTGGCGAGCGTGATGTCGTCGATGGCGATGTCGCCCAACTCCCCTCCCACTTGGGCCTCCAGGACCGCCTGGTGGACCTGCGGCCGGTCGGTCACGTGAACCCGCGCCGCCTGCCATTCACGACCCTGGCTCCCGGAGAGCCGCCAGGCCTGCAGGAAGGAGAGCGCAGCACTGAGTCACGCAATCGCAATGAGGATGTGAGCACTCCCTCCAATATCGGTGATGTCGCAAACGCACAATGTCACAACTGTGTGAAAGGTATGATCAGGAAAAGGTTCAAAAGCATTTTAAACATTTTCCGCATGTTTCTCAACCCAAGCTCCCGAGTTTGACTTTTTTTTGTTGCATAGAGAGCAGCAGGAAGTGAGTCAAACATTTTTTTGTTTGTGTGAGCACTGTCACAAGATATCCGAGCAAAAGCCGGATTGAAGCGGCCGCCGATTATTGAAAGGCTGTGTACTTTATTCTTAGTTTCACTAACTTTACAGTACACGTTTGCACAGACACAACCAGACTCGTTCATTACTTCACTAAACTGACACATGCTACCGCTGGCTCTCCCCGCTCGTCCACTCACACACACACCCTGCCATTCTTGTGCACACACATGCACTACTCTCGTAACACTTATTATTGACAACAGTTAGCTGAACATTATAAGGTCCCGGCCTTCCACTCCCTGTTTTCTCAGTTAAACACAGAAATCAACTACATTTGTCCCAGTGTTTGTTAGATGTGAAATGAAGCAAAAAAAGACACTCTTTCTCCGGTAACGCAGCCGTTTGCGACGCCTTTCTTATTCGTTGTTGCTTCTTGTGTACATCCTGTGTTTCGCTAATCTTCTTCCCTCTCTCCTGTCTTATTATAGAGGCCACTCTTCTCTCCCTTGAGGATTATCTCCAACAAAATATGGAGGTTTGTCTTGCAAAAAAAGGTTAGTGATAAAAAAACAAACCTCAAAAGGGAAAATGGTTTATAGTTGTAGTCCTGACTGTACTACGTCCATGCTCCAATCTTTCATCGATCGATACGGATGTTGTGGATGCAACGGAATATATGATGCATCGCTGCAGCAACATTTAAGATGATCGCAATGAGTTCTGCCTATTCTGCCTCCGTTGCTGCAGTCAGACCAAAACACACCTGAGTGACTGGGGCCGTCGTGGCCCTTACGTCATATCCCGCCCCTTGAAAGCCCGCCCCCCTAAACCCCTGTTGATTCTACTGATGCCTGAGCAACAATGTCATGATCTTAGGTCATGATCATATATATTTTTATGTGTGTGTGTTATCGGTTATCGGTATCAGTATTGGCCTTTAGGAGCTGAAAGTTATCGGTTATCGGTATTGGTTAAAAAAAAGTTATTGTGCATCCCTACCCTAAAGCAAACGATGAAAGCCAGTTAACGCCCATCTAGTCCGCACCGTTGTGTGTGGAGGGGGGGGGGGGGGGGGGGGGGCGCTAGGAAATGTTGACAACATGATATAGTTGGTACCGTTGTTTCCTCCGAGGGGTCGGCCGTCAGGACCATGCTGAGAGAGCCCACCGTGGCTCCATACATGTGGTACCAGAATGTGAGGCAGTATCCGTCTTCACCAGCAGGGGCCAGCAGCTGAGACTTCAGCCGGGCCACGTTCCCCTTTTGACTCGGTGGGGAACTCTCTATATACAAGTACTTCCCTGTGACAAAATCAAACGGTGGTAAAAAAAGCCTTAGTAAGCACTTTTTGTTACATGTTGCCTAATATTTGAGCACAGGCGACGATATTAAGCGAATGGATTCTGTGCATGGGTTCAACATGCAGTATCACGCAGAGTAAACCCTGTGTGAAGTATAGAGGCCAATCCCAGGTGAAGCTGACCGGTGCCGGTGGTGTGGTCTCCAGGGGGCCCCGTGTTGGGAGTATCTGTAGGGCCAGAGGTCCTCAGCCAGTCTAGCTCTTCCTCAGACCCCTGGGCCCAGCCACAAAGACCCTCCTCAAAGGAGCAGTCGTAGGTGGGCAGAGCTGATCAGGGATGACACAGAAAACACAAATCATTCTCCACCCGACAAACCATCCAACCTTCTCTCTCTCTCTCTCGTAGGAGATGGACCAATCAAAACAGAGCGCACAATGGGCAGTCTTGGCAATAACACATTGTTTACCTGGGGGCTGGAAGGATAACTCGCAGTTCACGAAGGAGATGTCGTCCAGAGCTACAGTTTTATTCCCCTTGCTACTGAACCATAGCTGGAAAAGATCAACAATCACATTGATCACTTCAACATCAGCTCTAACAAAGTCTTAATATGTCAGTATGGTTTCAATAAGTACCAATCAGTAGTGTTATTTATGTCTTTATACTGGGCGGAATCAGTATCTATAATAATACACCCGTTACTGTCCAGACATACACCATGTCCTTTCAACCAATCAGTGAATCCAAGCAGCGCAAGTGAACACATTTCTAGACATTGTGAGTGTTTCTATGCATAAAAAATACAGGATACACGCACATACCGACGCTGACACACACACACACACACACACACCGACACTGACACACACACACACACACACACACACACACAAACACACATATACACACACCAACACACAGACACCGACACACAAACACACATACACACACAGATACGACACACAAACACACATACACACATACACAGACCGACACCGACACACACACACACACACACACACACACACACACAAAGACACACAGACACACATGCACACACACACAGATAAACACACAGACACCGACACACACCACCGAAAGACAGACACCTTATATGGGTGGAGGTGTTGGGACAGAGGCAGAGACTCGGAGGCCCAGTGGGAGACACTGTTGTGACTGCGTGACCACAGCGTTGCTTCACCGGCCCCGGCTTGCTGCATAAGCACTGCCAGTGACCCAGCGCTCTCCCCGCTCATGTGGAACTGAAACCTGGGTGGGTGGGGAAGTGAGGCACACACGGGAGGGGGGGGGGGGGGGGGGGGGGGGGGAGGGCCGGGGGGGCAGGGGGTGGGGGAGGATCAGCGAAACAAGCGGGAAGGAAGGAAGGAGGCTTGAGAGAACATTAGAATTGGGAAGGGGAGGTTGAGGTTGGTCGAAAGAGGGGGGAGGTGGGGGGAGGAGATTGGGCAACTTGTACACGCGCTTTTGTGCAACTCAAACACTTGTGATAGGGTGAGCCTATGTGAATGAATTGTGAATTGACGCGAGCACGTAGAAACAAACCAGCGCTTTTTGTGCACACCAGACACTTTCATAGCTGCAGCGCGGGTGGGAGGGTCTGTTGTGACGGCGATCACTTACCGCATCTGGCAGTAGGCGGACGAGGCCGGGAGATGGGGACTCGCGAGGCGCGCCTCCTCACGCGTCCTCCCGGGAACGGACGCCACTGTCATGTAGAAGCCTGGTTCACAAACAGAAATAAAAGAGCCATATTCTCCGGTCAACCACGGTCTGTGTACTGATACCCCCCCCCCCCCCCCCCCCCCCCCCCAAATAGCCCCAGTTAGCCCCAGTAAACGTGGGAGCTACTGCGACAAGCAAGGCTCAGGCCCCCGGGGCCCTCACCCCTTTTCAGGCCTTGTTACGGGTTCTGGCGAGGAGAGAGAGAGGAAAGGGGGTGGGGCCTAAATCACCTGTCTGTGTGGTGTGGTCGGTGGGGGGCGGGGCCTAAATCACCTGTCTGTGTGGTGTGGTCGGTGGGGGGCGGGGCCTAAGTCACCTGTCTGTGAGGTGTGGTCGGTGGGGGGCGGGGCCTAAGTCACCTGTCTGTGAGGTGTGGTCAGTGGGGGGTGGGGCCTAAGTCACCTGTCTGTGAGGTGTGGTCAGTGGGGGGCGGGGCCTAAGTCACCTGTCTGTGAGGTGTGGTCGGTGGGGGGTGGGGCCTAAGTCACCTGTCTTTGAGGTGTGGTCGTGGGGGGCGGGGCCTAAGTCACCTGTCTGTGAGGTGTGGTCAGTGGGGGGCGGGGCCTAAGTCACCTGTCTGTGAGGTGTGGTCGGTGGGGGGCGTGGTCTGGTCGGTGGCCCTCTGTCTCAGCCACCGGCGCGGCCCTTGGCTGCTGTCGCTCCATTGGCACTGGTCCCTCTCGAAGGAGCAGGGCCCTGGACACACACACACACACACACACACACACACACACACACAGACACACACACACACACACACACACACACACACACATAAGAATGGACAGTAACTCATTTATGAACGATATCCATGTAGAGCAGGGGAGGCGATGGCTTCATGCAGTGGAACTAAATTCTGTACAGTAGTAATTGCACTTGAGTTTATCAATGATTCATGGACGTTTGTATCAATGCAGCTCTAAAATGAGCCTTTGTTTTGACCTTTAACCCCCGTAACAATGAACACACGCTGACTTTGCATCGTGTGTCATATCAGTGAAAAGCCTTTACAGCTGGAAAGTGAGAAACACACAACATTATTCATTCCAACAGGAAATGTATGTGAGTGCATAGCTTAGACGATATCGCTCGGGGAAGTCATGTCCCTTTCCTCAACTCCGAGCACACTGATCACAGAAGGCCCCAGGCCAGACATCACATACAGTGTATCTGCGGCTGGACGTTAAGGCCCGGTCCCTAGTCCTGTATACAGGGTGGAGGAGGCTGACGGGAGGGGGGGGGGGAGGCAATAGAGGGGGTGGGGGTCCTCACCACAGGTGTCCTCGTCCTCCCCTAGGGGGCAGTCCAGCTGGTAGTCGCACTGCCTGCTCGCCGACACACAGGAGGTTCGCTCTGACCGCCAGCAGTGAAACTCATCGTCCTTCAAGGCCAGAGAATAGACAGACACGCATGCATTAATGAGGGCATTAAAGCTGCAAGATTGCGCTTTTTCACTACCCTGGAAAGCCAGAGTACCCGAAAGAGCACAATTGGAATTTGCTCAGTGAGTCACTCTGAGAACGAGCAATATACCCTCTCCCCGATTGCCCTGGCCCCAGAACATTAACCAATAACATCAGTGTATCTGATATGGGCGAGCCAAAAGCGTTGCTGTTTTACCGACCAGATACGGCAAGTCTAATCTATTGGTTAGCTCCACTGGTGAACTTCTGGTGTTCTGATTGGTCGTAGTGTTATCCAATTGCGTGCAGTGATACTTTCAAATGCATGCTTGGTGCCGCCCCTCGAGTCGGGCCATTTTCATTACTCGTTGCCAGACCCTACAGCTTTCTAGAGGTGGGTCTGGATTTCCAGGCTACTTTTTCACCGTTATTTTGTCTTTTCGGGATTGTTTACTACGTGTTAAGATAAGACAAGATAAGATAGTCCTTTATTAATCCAGCCTTAGGAGAAATTCACAAGTGACCAGCAGTACAGTGGGAAAAGAGAGTGCAAAACAAGAGTATATATACAAATAAGTTTACCAATTGAAATAAAATATAATAAAAAACTATTTGAATAAGATAAACATACTATATACATGTAACTGTCCATTGTAGGTGACTTTTGCATTAAAAAATAAATATGGTAAGTATAAATGTGCCAATGTGCAGGGTTCCTGAGGTAATGAAAATGAAATAAATTACAAGGTTTAAAACAACAATCAGTCCTGAGGTGTGGGGTTTAGTTCTTAATCAAGTCTAGAAAGGAGGTGTTGGGGCTTTGGAGGTGTTTGGAGCGGGGTTAGTCTGATAGCTGATGGGATGAAAGAGCCCCCCAAGCGCTTTGAGGCATGTGGCTGAATGAGTCTGTGGCTGAACGTGCTCCTGAGTTGCCTCAGCTCGGCGTAGAGAGGGTGAGAGGGATTGTCCATGATCACCTGCAGCTTTCCTCTCATGTTATGTTATGTTGTTATGTTGTGTGTTATGTTGCAAATGATAATTATTATCATGGTAAATATAATGAGACCACATCCACTGCAAACTGCTTGGTTGTCACTTCCTCTCTCTCCCTTAAGGACCTTAAGGGAATATAAGCAATAGCATGAACATACGATATATACATGTGTGCAGGGATATACATGCATAAGGAAGGTTCAGTGCTCCTCAGCTGTTTTTTGCCCTCAATTATTAAGCAGCATAACACAATTTGTAACCTTTGCCCTGAAGTCTCAAAGTCTAAACACGATAGCACTGCCAGCGAGTTATTATTCCCATGTCTAGATGAACGTGACCTGACGTAAACCTGATGCTAGAAACATAAATAAATATAAATAATAAATATTCACAAACACATTGTGTAAAACGTTGGCACATTATATACATATAATGCCACATAATTGCTTTCTATCTTATTTATGTATGAATTGCTACTGTTCACTGTGCACAGACAATGTGTGCAGCAAACCATGTCTCAGACCCGTTTTGATATCTCAAAGGGTTTTACCTTACAGGGCGGCGCGGCGTCAAAGAGGCAGCTGTCTGAGAAAGACACGTCGTCCAGGGCAACCAACCCTGCAGCGTGACCTCGCTCGTAGCGGAAAACTACCTGCAGGATTGTTATCAGTGTCATTATCAATATCAATATTAGAGAGTGAAAAAGGCAAGACACGAGTCCGTATTCCAGCCAGCTGTTGGCATAAGACCAGGCGACTGACACGATCATACATATCTGTCAATGGGGGATTTCTGATCATTTATTTTCAAGTTCATTTTTATAGTATTCAACGTCAATTTACAACAATACATTTTAAAGGCAAATTTGAAAGAAACATGCAATATCATATGCTCTATTGACCTCAAGTATTTTTTTCTCTAATTATTTACAAAGCATTACTAGTCCCACTCATAAAATCGAATCAATCGCTGGGAGTGGAACAATGCAGGGGCACCCAGTCCTTCATCCACACTCAGCGACACCAGCGCCGGCGTCTCTCTCCCACCTCGCCATCTGCCCAACGCCGGCCGGCCCGCGCGCCCGCACTGACCTTGCTCGGTGCCGAGGAGGAGAAGGTGACCTCTGCCCTCTGCCAGCTGTAGCTCTGTGATTGGTCCCTGAGCCACAGGGCCGTATCTTGGCCGCCGCCAGATGGCCAGCGCGTCCTGGTGTGGAGGCTCAGCCGGGCGGAGGCGTCGTCTCGGCTGAAGTGGTAGAACCTCACCTGAGTCGGGTGAGCGGTGGGTGAGAGACACGGGGCGAGTTGTGAGCGATCAAGGAGGATTACAGAACAGAACGGTGCGCTAATGTGCTCATTATCGATGAATGTGTGTGGGGCTAAACGTTGCACACGTGACCTTGTAAAGTTGTCTGGCCGGTATGTTTTTTGACTTATGGATTTCAGAAAAGTAAGTCAGATAGAGAGCACGAAAAAATAACACTGTTCATTGAGTGCTGATTTGGTACAATCGACGTGTTGGTTGTGCTGTTGATCTTTGGTTGTAACCCTCGTACCTTGAAACTAAATTAATGCAGAATCCTCTGTGCTGCAGATCAGCAGTGTTTGCGTGGTGGGGGTGTGAGGGTGTGAGGGTGAACTTACGCTGCAGTTGGAGCTAGGAAGCAGGGTCTGGGAGATGAGTTCTCTGGGCTGTACCGTTGTACTCCCAGTCCCTGGGATTACATAGTGACCTGACAAGACACACACAGTGCTCTGTTCATCTGGCTGACCATATCCATACATTCATACATTCATCTAGCCACCCATCCATCCGACCGTCCATTCACACATATCCATTGATAGTTTCATTTCGGAGAGGTTGTTTGGTTCGGTGTAATGTCAGTATATAAAACATATACTTTGATTATACATCAGATATCCATTTTTTCAGACAAGCCAAACACTTATCTTGGGATCTTAGGGAGAGGAAGGCAATGAGAGGATAGATACATACAGAGCCAGATTAACCCAAAGGCAAACTAGGCACGTGCCTAGGGCCTGATTGGCGGGGGGGGCCCAGACAGAAGGACAAAAAAAAAAAAAAAAAAAAATTGAAATAGCCTATACAAATGTCCTATCTACTATTTATTTCAGTGTTAATATATCAATATATATTAATTAACTAAAAATAGTGACGTTGTTTATCTTAACGTTATGTCACATTAATGCCAATCAGTTAAGTCCGAGGGGAGGTCAGCGGGACAAGACTAAGCGGAACAATAAAGCTAGCAGGCAGGTCGTTTTTTGAGTAGGCTAACATTCAAGACGCTTTCGGGTGCGGCAAAACGTTAAAAGAAAAAAAATAAGGAACAAAAGAAGAGACAGCGGGGGGCTATTGAGAATGAGGAGTTGTCGTCACGGCACAGAGCCCCCCCCCCCCTTCCCGCCATGTTGGAAGGTACACCCCTCCGAGTGCAGCTGAGCTTTGCGTTATTGTTGACACGGTAGCTGCTAGCAGAGGAGGTTGTTGCAACTCTGTACTGTTTTAACCACGCCTGGAAATAACTGCTGCGTTAAAAACTGCTTCAGTGCCTCACACGATTGTCGAGGAAACCATAAGAACAGTGGGCTACAGTTTGTCAGGTTCCCTAAATGGACAACGCACTGAAGGCTGCCCCACACTACAAGATTTTTGAGTCGGATGTACACCACACACATAAAGAGAATCTCAGCCCATTTGTTGCTCTCCGATCGTAAATACAAATACATGAGATTCGAACACAAGACGGAACACCACACACTATAGGACAATCTTGTCCGATAATTGCCCGCTGCAGGGCCGTGGAGGTAGAACTAGAGCAACTCGCGTCAACAGTGAAGATGAATCAGCGTCTTTTGACAGCAGTGGTTTCCGCAGTGCTTATGCTTACATAACATCAGAGAATATCCGCGTCAGTTCGGCCGTGGCGCAATTAATGAATAAAGATCATAAAGATCATAAACTGAATGGCTGTACAAGTGTTCTGAGACACGGCTGCGAACCGGCAACTTTAAACAAAGTAGTGCCGGTTTGGTTCCATGCCATGCCGTATCCAGTGGAATAGCCTACATTGACTATAATGGTTTCTAATGTCTTCGGCGAACGTTTTTATTGCCGTGCCGCTTCTGTGACGGTTCTGGTGGAAATTGCCCTTCACTCAACATTCCGAAAATATCTATCGTTGGATAACCCCGATTTTGCGATCGGGTGCTCTTGGAGTTGATGAGATTATATATTAGAACACTACGGCAGACAGGATAATCTTGGCCGATTTTCGTCGATGAGATGAGTCGATGAGAGTGTGTTCTCACTAGGACCCTTTTCCTTCACCTTATTCTTCTCCATTTATTTCTTTATTTCTATCTCGTAATGTCTCCTGCGTCTCTATGTTGCGTATTTCCTCATCTGTCTCTATGCCGCTCTGACAACGTTGCCCCTGGCAACCGATAGCCGTGGATGCCATCATGGCGGACGGGCTCAAACCCCTCCCCAAAAATCACGTGACTCCTCATTCTCAGAAGTTTCTGTCGGGCAGCCGTCCGACAGCTGTGAACCTGCAATGCTGACACGTATTGGTGATTTACTGGTACTACTGCCTTAACAATGACACTCGCAATGGATAAGATAAGGATAATTTAATAGCATTTAATAGAGCTGTGTAATAACGTATGAATAATAAAAATTAAAAAATTGTCACATGACACATGACTTATTTTGGCGTACAAATAACCAACTTGTAACCAAAGACTACGCTATGTAAAATGTGAATTAACTTTTATTAGTAACTTTGCTAAGTTTTAGATTTCAATTTATGAATAACATTGATGGAGGGGGGCCCAAAAAATACAGTCTGCCTAGTGTAGTCCATTTATTTAATCCGGCTCTGGATACATACATAGGGTTGAGGAGAAAAGATGCTAACAGAATAACTTTACAATGGACATGTTACGCATGCTGGCCATGCATCTTTGGTTATTCCACTGTAGCTTAGTGGATTCTGGTTCACAGAGATACCCAAATGGAACACTACACCCGTGTTGACAAAGTCAAATATTTACTGTGTGTGTATATTTATATTTATATTATATAAGTCAAATTGTGATTTGTAAAAAAAAAAAAGGGCATTCAAGTAACCTACAATCAATATTTGAATAAACGCTAAAGAAAAGGGATCATCTCAAAAGACCTTTAAAGTTACATCTAAAGGGGCCACTCTGGGGCGGGAAGGTGAACCTCTTACCAGCGTTTGTGTTTTGTGTGTGATCCCGTGGGGGCCCGTCGTGGGGCCAAGCATCAGTGGCCCTTTGCAAAGTCCACTGGCTTGCTGTCCAGGAACACAGACCCTGCTCGAAGCTGCAGCGGCCGGCCTTCCCATGTTGCTCTGTGAACAACACACAGAGAGAGAGAGTGAGTGAGGGGCTGTGTGACGGGTTGTTTCTGTAAAATAATGTCATGGTAAGTATACTGCACATACACGCACACACACACGCACACACACACACACACACACACACACACACACACACACAAAGACACGCATACATACAGACGGATACACAGTCAACATCTTTATTTGGATTTGACAAATAAGTACATATCATGGCAAAATCCAAATTTGGCTAAAAGGAAGTATTAGATTGCAGAGAAAGTCTCAGTCCATTCTGTACATTAAGGGTAAAGGTGACACCTGTGCCTCTAGATAAAGAGGCTACCAATTAGTGCTGATATAGAGCAGTACTTTGTGAAGCATTTGGCCCTTTTCTTAGGTAGTCCACAGATCTGCAGGCAATGACTTTACATGAGTAGCCATAGGTGTTTAAAACATTATTTAAGGGTTGGTATTTTAACTATTTTTTAGCAGGTGTCCATGTCAGCGTCATAAGAGCAACCAATTTAAATTATTGTGATTGTTTTGTTGTGTTCATCAATTATCACAAGGTCTGGTGTATTTGGAACGTTCTTAATGGCAGATTCCATTGCGTTCCGCTGAGCATGGGGAGTGGAGAACCAGTACGATTTTACCGACTCGTTACTGTGGATTGCGGTAAAGTTGGTGTTATCGCGGAGCTCCTTCATGGCCAGCGCCACAATTTGGTCGTGACGCGCGATGTATAGTCCTTTGTAGGCAGGGCAGCCATTGAGGATGTGCGCGATTGATTCCCTCTGTCGGTTGTGGTGAAGCAGACAGAACGGCTCATGCTTGGTTGGAAACCATGTTGCTAAGTTGGCTTTTGTCGGCAATACCTGAAGACAAGCTTTTATTAAGAACTTGTGTATGTCGTCATGTAGTGCTGTGTTTTGCAGTGCGGCATGCGATACGCTGTGATCAGCACACGGCAGGCAGGCCAGTCTTCCTTGTAGGCGTAGCCCTGTCCAGTGCTGAATCATGCGCGATCGGAAACAATTAAGTATTGTCCCTCTGGTGTCCTGTGTGTTGAGGTGGTGAATGCTGTCGTCCAGGGTGATGGTTGCCTCTGCCGTCGTCGTTGGGTCCGTTATGATGTTATCATTAAGCTCTACTGGCTGTCCTGATGTGCTCTTCCACCACAGTTGAATGTTAGTGCGGTTACAGAGATCATTCAGGTCTAGCCAATCCGAGCGTACGCCAAAGCCCGGTGTGTTGATGTCCAGTTTTCCATTGGGTTTTTTCTTGAATCCAAGGAAGCTGGCATCCGCAGATGTAGAGGGAGGGACCTTGCGTCTTCTTAGATGTAGCAGAAGTGAGGCTCGGGCGAGCTCACGCACGGCTGAGTCGTTGCTATTAAGCATTCTTAACAGATTGCTTACTCTGGCAGCAACATACACCCACTCTATGTTAGGGACCCCCAGTCCTCCTTCTCCGACCCTGTGATACAGGACTTCTCTTGTTGAATGTGAATTGAGCCCAATCCAGTGTGGCCATGCTTACAGTCTTGTCGTTTATCTCCGTTAAGATGCGTTTGGGTATATGGATGTTGGCAAAGAGATGCTGGATTTTGGAGGGAGAAATCTCTCATATGGCTTGTAGTTTCATTGTTATTGGGAGGGGGCATGAATCGATCAGCTCCAGTCTTCTACAATACTCCGCGATACGCCCGCGATGTTGAAGCGGTGTCCAAGGTAGCAGTAGGTTTCGTGGCGCGTGTACACTTTAATCTCATTTCCCATGATGGAAAATGAGGGTGGTCTGTCTCCTTTGGCTTGGTACCACCTGTTGCCTCCGCTGCGTCTCTCGTAAAACACAGCGCACTTGCTGTTTTTCACCTCCAGCCCAGACCAGCGCAGAAAATCGTCCGTGTGGGAGAGCATGGCTTTAATTACACCTTTATCCCTAGATGACACCTGGACATCGTCTGCATAGGCCTGTACTGGGATTGGTGATATGATGTGCGGGGGAGAGCATAGGCACAGCCATTTAAGCCAGTGATATAGGGCTAGAATGAAGTTTACCGCGCTCCAAGGACAGCATGTCTTGATGCCAGTTCTTAGTTGGATTGGGCTAGTTAACTGATCTCCGCAGATCACCTGGAAAAAGGAGCCACTATATATGTCTTTGATGATATTGATGTAGGGTTTGGGTAGGTTGATTTCGTCCAAAGCCTCAATCATAATATTATGTGGCAGTGAGCCAAATGCGTCTCGGAAGTCCAGGAAGACTGCGTAAAATCTGGTAGATTCATGTTTAAAATCATTGATGGCTGTTTTCAGGCAAAACACGTGTTCATTCATGCCTTGTCGGTTTATGTAGGCTTTTTGTTTGTCAGTCAAGATGTTCATTTCGACAAGCCATGGGAGTATGCGATTGAGGAGGCATTTCATAAGCACTTTGTAGATAGTTGGGAGTAGGGAGATGTCTCTCCACGTTGCTGGGTCATCGGGTATGTTATCCTTTTTCGGGGTCCTATAGATAAGGGCTCCTTTCCATGACAGTGGTATTTTTTCGTTTGTCAGGTGCTGTACATGTCCATTGTTTAGTTGCCTTAAGCGTTTCGTACTTACACTTGCCTTGTTGTTCGGTAGGCTTTCCATCACCCTTAAAACCTCCTGAGGAGTAAACTGTGAGGTGTTTGGTGTTTCGGTAGGCGAATTTATCTCTAGCGCTTCATGCCAAGGGGGTGTGTTGGTAGCTTGCTGAGGATTCGTATTGTGTATTTGAGAAGTGGTATTCCATAAGGTCTGCCATTCCGATGATGGGCTGAAAAAGTTCAGTTTTTGTGATAAATTTCGTTTAGGATCGCCAGTAGTGACTGTCGGGTCTTTTCCTGAGAAGGTTATCCTCTGCCTGTCTTTGATCAGCTTAGTGTCCAAGATTTTTCGAAAGGCTCTTTCGTCTGCTTCAAACTGCAGCCATTCCTCATCAGAGAGGCGATGGATGTAATCGCAGAAATCGCCCGGGTTGTCTGGCCTACCTCTCGCCAGGTGAGACGCCGGGTCGTAGGTGCGCCATTGTTGTTTGTATACCTTGCCGGACTTGCAGGCTGATTTTAGGGTCTCCTTTAAAGTTGTTATTAAGCACATTATGAAAAGCACTTTCAACTGCATATCAAACTTCCTTTTCTGCGTTTTCAGCGGCAGTTACGACGGGTGAGATGTTATTTTAGTGTTTGCATCTGGTCCGCGTCAGGCCCGCGTCCGCCATTGCCTACGCACACACACACACACACACACACACACACACACACACACACACACACACACACACACACACACACAGCACGGGGCATCTCACCACAGTCTGCCTCATCGGAATCATCTCCGCAGTCGTCAGTGAAGTCACACACTCGGTTGCGTTCAACGCACACCTTGTTGTTGCAGGTGAACATAACCTCAGGACATGAAGGCTGGGGATCTGGGAAAAATAAACATTTGAATCAAATTGAATAACACAGATAAAACAACTCTACAATTATAGATGAACCTTTTTATAGTTTATTCAAAGTGCTCATGCAATCTTCGTCCTAGATCAGATGACACAGGACCGGCTCATCATAACTAACTGGAACTAAGCATTAAGCTCCCTATTTTTGCGTTGCCATGAACGCCTCGCAGGAAAACACCCCATTTGAAAAACTTTGTGTGTGTGTGTGTGTGGGTGTGGTGGTGGGGGGGGGAAATAACAAGCAGAACATCAGTATTGCTGCTTGTATACAGCGGTGAGGTCAGTAAGAAAAGCAAAGAGGTGATAGGAGCGCAGGGAAGTAGCGGAAGTTAGCCCCGTTAGCCTACCGGGCAGGGTGCAGTTGGAGAAGCTGATGTCGTCGATGGCCACGTCGCCCAGGTGGCCGAAGCTCCGGGCGGCCTCGAACAAGATGGAGAACTGGCGCGGGGTGCGGGCCACCCGGACCTCCCCATGATGCCAGCGGTTGCCCTGGTCCCCGGACAGCCACCACAGGGGCGTGGCCCTGGAGCCCGTCCACAGCACCACCTGCAGGCCCCCTATGTCTGTCCCAGGGGGTGGACGCACATCTGAATGTCTAGTGTTTGAACACGTATGTACGGACACGTCGTCTGTCGTACATACGTTCAGTCACACTCAGGTTGTGTACCCACACGCACGGGCGCATGTAACGCACACACGGGTGCACACATGCACATAAAATGTAGAAAGTCTGATTCTCAAACAATAGGACTAGGCTACTTCTAGTCTAGGGGATAGAGGGGGTAACATAAGGCCAACTGAAAAGACACCGGATTTCACAAGTAAACAGGGTTTGTTGCAACAACAAAAACATGTATCAAGGCCGAAATAGGTCAAGGAAGCTCCATATCATCAGGGAGAGCCTGGTCAAAATAATAAAGACTTAAAACTAAATATTTTATAGGGTTAGTCATTAGTCATTAATAAGTTCATAGGAAAGAAAAAATAGATGGCATATTACACGGCTGCTTCTAAATAAATCCTTCATTTGAAACAGCATATGACAACAACCAATTATTTGGTTGAGATAAAAAATATTTTATTACTTCCACGAAAAAACTGACGGTTGTTAGTCCATAGCAAGGTAAACTGTGTAGTCTTCTTGAGATTAGCCTACCTAGTATTATTATCATTTGACATGATCCAGGTCTCTTTCAGTCTCTTTCTATGATCTGAACCACATCCATAGCAGCGGTCTGTCATTCAAAGAATGTCGTAATTGACCAATCAGAATGGAGTATTCAAAACGCACTATCTAATAGCCTTTAACCTAGTGGCATTTGGTTCCCTGAGTTTCCATGACTTCCTCACCCTGACACAGTCACCTAACAGCTGCTCCTGTGGTGCAATGTGTCAGCATGGCTACTGATATGACCCCCCCCCCCCCCCCCCCCCCCCCCCAGAGCAACCTTTTGCCAACACCAGCAATCTTTCATAATATACAAGTAATGTATAATGCAATAAAATAAAACAACTTTAACTTGCAAATAAATTCAATATGTCAGATAAATAATAAGGTAGTACATTATAATAAGATACAAAAAATACAAAAGTAATAATGATAGCTAAAAGGTTTTGTTAGATAGCATGTATGCTAGCTTTCTACATGGCAAGACAAACACACAGTCACGCACACACGCACACACACAAACACATACCTTTTCCATACATGTGGTAGTAGAAGTGAAGTGTACAGACAGCGCTGGACTGTTGCATGCTGGGACTTTGCAGGGTGGCAAAGCTGTTCTCTTCACCGTTGTCCGCCTCCACTACCATGTACCAACCTGAGAGAACCACACAGAACAGACCATAATCCAAGCCATGTCTGTTTTAGAGGAAACTAGCAGAAGTTAAGGTAGAAAATAAATTCTGTTTAATTTAGCACTTTATTATCAATATTAGCAAATATAGCGATGGAACAAAACACAGGTGATTGCAATTGCTGTCTGATTGTCACAAATGAGCTCCAGGTAAAGGTACTTGTTTAGTTATATTAATAATGCGTAGTCATTTGGGCGTCAACTCAAATTCTAAATCCCATTTGAATTTGAATCAGAAACAGTTAGCAGTGACGGCCATGTACCGTGTTCGGCCAGAGGTGGCGCTGTTCCTGCAGTTTTCGATTAAATTGTTCTGTTGCTCTTTGGATAAAGAATGATTTTTCTGACTATCTGGAAGCTCTTACCCAGCTGAGTTCCCAGTGTGTTGTCCACAGACGGTCCGGTATTCTCACTGGGAGTTGCATTTCTGGCCCTGACCCACTGAAACTGACTGGTACTGACGTCCAGCCAGTCGCAAGTGTCATTCTCAAAAGAACAGCCCGTAAACCCCTTTGTTGTGTCGTTCCCTGTGGGAAAAAATGGTATCAGATAACAGCGAGAAAACCATTGAATGAATTGATCGCTCTGTCCGTCTGTCTGTCTTTTAGTACCTTGGCATGAACCCGGTTTGATACTGATGTCATCAATAGCCATGAATCCACCATCTAACGACTCTGCCTCAATCATCACCTGAATGCATCATTGAAGAGAGTTTTAGGTCATGGCCATTCAATAAAATATGGGATCTTAAAAATAAAGTACAAAATTATCATTACAAGGGAATAACAGAGAATACATTCATGAGCAATCCCACATTCAACAAAATGAGATGATATGATATTGATGTTTCAGTGTACTGCCAATGGTGGGTACTGTGGCTACCTGGAAAGGTTTGGAGCTGGCTACAGAATCAGAGAGCAGGGTCCACCCAGGACCTGAGTGGTTAGTTTGAAGAACTAGCTGCTTTTCCTCCTGCCCTGATAGTATGAATACACGCAATGTTCCCGAGTCACTGTAAAAGAGTAGAACATGTTATGGTTCCAACCTATCAGCAATTGTCTTTCAATAATCTTTCTCAATAATCTTTTCTCCAATAGTACATTTTCGCATCATAGCATCTCACATTTATTAACATGTGATTTTCTCTGAAACTATCATAATGTATTTGTTAACATGTGATTTTCTCTGAAACTATCATAATGTATATTTTGGTATGTTACTAATCTCGGATGCAGGGGTCTATTATCTCATAGCAGAACTTCTGGGGGGAGACGGCCTAGATCCAAGGCTGAAAATTGCCTTGTCTCCTGTTTCGTTGCGGAGATATTCTACCGAAGAAAACGTATTTGAGCGAGTGAATGAATCTTTCAGAAGGGGATTTTAGTGTATTTCTACAGTGGCCAGTCTACACGTGCACGGTGCCGATCCCCACCTTCAGCAACATGGTCAAACAAATATAGCGAAAAACGTGAACCACCACATTTGTCTGCCATCAGACAAATATGATATGTGATATAAATCTAAAGTATATTTATAACGCTTCAGTGCTTGTATCCAACTGAAGAAACAACACTAGATGTGACACTATTGTGAAGGACCATCTAAGTGCTTTCAAATTGCTTTTGATTGAGACTGGGCTCTTTGGAATATGGATATCAACAGTGTGTGTGTGTATATGTGTTTGTGTGTGTGTATGTGTGTGTGTGTGTGTGTGTGTGTGTGTGTGTGTGTGTGTGTGTGGGCTTTGCATTGAATGGCAACAAAGAGTGCAGGAGGTGATTCATGAATGGCACTGGGCTGCACATCCTGAGGAAGTGGACGCGAGGCGGATGCAAGCCAGCAGAAAACTGCCATGTCCGTATTTCAACATATGGTGTACATAGAGTGCTCTATATACACACAACACCCAATCTACTTTACATCATTTTAACCATATTTACTTTCAATAGTTTGAACCCAAATGGATTAGAAAACAACACCCAATCTTTCACTCAAATCAATGGTATCAACGCTTATAAGGAAAAGCGGTGAATGTACACGTTTTTGTTGGATTCTTTGACATGGATGCTGGCTGCAGTGGGAAGGAGAATTTCCCCTTTTTGATCGGTAAACAACTGAGCTGTCCCCCCTTCAGCCTGAGAGTGCTGACTGAGAGTCCAGAGCGCAGGCCTAGGCTCTCACCTGGTGGACGTCTGGTACCAGAGGGCTAGGCAGGCGGGCTCCGCTCTCAGGTCCATCCACTCAGAGAGCACCTGGGCCCGGCTGGGGTGGCCCCGTGGCAGGGCTGAGCTCAGCAAAAACCCACCTGGGGGGGGGGGGGGTGACATAAATCCCATCATATCAATATTCAAATGTAAAGGCCCCAGAAACACAGTTCTGCCGGTCTCCATCCCTTACCCTCCGTGGTCTCAGTGGTGTGGTCGGAGGGCGGGCCCTGGAAGTGTCCGTTGGCGTGCACCCAGTCGTGGCCCCCCTCCGCGGGGACGTTGACCCAGGTGCAGGTCCCAGACTCAAAGTCACAGCCCCCCCGCGGGGCGCAGGGCCCCGCCGTCCCCGAGACGTCGTCCAGCCGCACCGTGGAGTTGGTGCTGGGCTCCCGCCGCACGCTGAACACCACCTGGTTAACACAGGGAGGGGGGGGGGGGGGTTATGATTCTACCATACAACGCTTCCTCAATGTCATTTGTATTTCTCCCCACAAAGTCAAATATTTGTTTTCAGATCCCTTGTAAACCAAATCCCTGTGCCCCGCTTAACCACGAGTGTGTGTGTGTGTGTGCCTGATCATCACTAATCAAAGAACCAGTGGGCTTGGATCCGAGAGGCCCTGAACGCT
Organism: Micromesistius poutassou; assembly: GCF_964030765.1. Lineage (NCBI taxonomy): Eukaryota > Metazoa > Chordata > Actinopteri > Gadiformes > Gadidae > Micromesistius > Micromesistius poutassou. The sequence goes on from NC_140286.1 coordinate 10,454,798, forward strand.
GAACGCAAAGCAGCGGCCCGGAGCCCCTTTTTTAAATCGTGTGTTCGGGACCCCCTGATGGGAGTCAAGGGAACCGACTCTAAGCGGTCAGTTTGTCGTTGACAACACGGACCAGATGGTCACCAGGAGGAGTAACCACGGTGAGGGACAGAGGGAGGCCGAGGCGGACGCTGAGCTCACTTGGAACCTGGCGGTGGAGGACACGGTGAGCTGGGCCACCTCCCAGCCTGTGGCGGGCGCTCCGGAGCGGGCCCACAGCGCGGCGCTGAGGTCGGCGCCCTGCAGCACGTGTACCGAGAGGACGTCAGCGGCGCCCACCTGCAACCAGTACCTGCAGGACACACACACACACACACACACACACACACATATTTACACAGACACACACACAAACATACACATACATATTTACACAGACACACAAACACATATTTACACAGACACACACACACACACACACACACACACACACACACACACACATATTTACACAGACACACACACACACACACACACACAAATACATACACAAACACACACACACACACACGCACACACACACATACATATTTACACCAACACACACACACACACACACACACACACACACACACACACACAAATACAAACCCAAGCAAACACAACACAAAAAAAGGTATAATATATACACATATAAATACATACACAGACACACACACGCAACCCCCCCCCCCACACACACACACACACACACACACACACACACACACACACACACACACAACCACTGCTGTGTTCGCCGCACAAACACAGCAGCGGCCCGCAGAACGTACCAGAAGCGTAGGCACGTCCCCGTCGACGCGGGGAAGTGTGGTGTACGGAGCTGAGCCACTTCCTCCTGTGGCCCCTCCCGAACACGCACGGCCATGAAGAACCCTGCGGGGAACCAGCAGCCCCCACACGGCCTCGTGTTAGAACGCACACGTCATATCAATAAGTATTCATTGTTTTTTTTAAGATTTATTTTAGCATTTTTCTTAAATTTTATTATAGAGTGAGATAGACAGGAATGTACAGGAGATAGAGGGGAGGACATGCAGCAGAGGACCACGGGCAGGAATCGAACCCGGGCTCCTGCGATCAGGACTAAGCCTTAATGGTACGCGCTCTACCCGGTGAACCACCATGGCTCCGCCCTTTTGTGTGTTTTTAAAGATGCTGTAGGTGAGATTTAGAAAAGATCGATTTGGTGTAATTTGTTGGAAACGCCATAGGCATCGGTCAGCTGTTGGTGATGGAAATGCTCAGTGAGAACGTCTGTTTCAAGTGGAATGAGTCACTATATGAGACTATTTAGAATTTAGATATATCAGGGCTCATCAGATGCTGCAAAATGCAACCTTCTTGCAAGAATGTCTTGCAAGAATGGCTGCATAAGCAATTTACGCAAAGATTATGCTGACCCACAGTATTTTAACATAAGGGGGGAGTGTATCACATTGCCAGGGAGGGGAGCAGCCAGCAGAGAAAAAGGAGGAGTTTATCTCACAAGCTTGTTTTCTCTGCCACAGTAGGATACTCAATGTTTAATGTCATCTTACAAGGCCCCATTGGAAATGTTCTGCTGATATATTATAGAGGGTGGAATATTTAAAATGAGTATATGCTACACGTGAACCTCCTAAGATGGCGCAATTTGATTGGTTGGCTATCTCGGGATATTGGGCAATATCCCATGATTGAGATCTTAAACTCGGGATATTGTTTGACGGTCGTCTCGTCACGCTAATAAAAACAAATAAACCGCTAATAAAAACAAATAAATCCCGGCAAAAAGTGTTATCTTGTTTATTTTTCACGTGTAGTATAAACTAAAACAATTATTCACCTCAGGCTCCGTGAATTCACTTGTCAGTGAAAGTTAAACAAGTGGAATTGTAATAATTTAATAATGGTTTTAATTTAAAATTGGAACCAAAACAGGGACCTAGAACGGACATTTTTTCTCTCTGTAACTGTAAAAAAGGTGCCTACTGCGGCTTTAACTTAGGTTAAGTTCTATGCTCAGACATACAAACCATTTCACCTTCGGACCGCCCTTTAACATCTACCCCAATGTCTGCTGGACCGGAGAGTGATATCGGCACTCTAGAGTGAGTTGAAGTCATACTCACCATGTTCAGTTCCAGAGGTGTGGTCCAAATGTGTTTCCGTCCCTCTTTGGCGAACCCACACATGATCCGTCACAAAGTCGCATAAGTTTGAGTCAAAGCTGCACACATCTGAGAGGGAGGGCAACGTTCGATTCAACTCATGACGATGAGGTTAATAATAATAATAACAATAATGCATTTTATTTATGGGTGCCTTTCTGGTCACCTTACAAAATCAAACAGTCATAAGAGCAAGCAAAAAAAACAACAACATAATAAAACAGTGTACAAGAGAAAAGCGTGGGGTCATTCTAGTCCCAAGAATGCGACTGACTTAAAGGCAGTAGGCTTATCTGAATAGATACGTCTTCAGGTGAGATTTTATAGTGGTAATGGAACTGGAGTGTTGGACGTCATGAGGCAAAGAGTTCCAGAGGTGGGGGGCTGAGTGAGGTTGAGGTTAAGTTGAGGTGAAGTTATGTAAAGAACATGCATATTGCTGTGGACTGGTTTCCACTTACGGCTGGTGTTGCAGATGCCTTGCCTCACTGTGATGTCGTCGATGGCGACAAACCCCCGGCTGGAGGTGTTTCTCTGGCCTTCAAACAGGACCTGTGAACCCGTCAATGGTGGTTTTCAAAAAGAATATGCGTTATGTCTCGGGAGCTGGGGCGACTCTCTTGTAGAACCTGTTAGGCACTACCAGTACAATGATCACACGGTATTGCATCAAACAGTCCCGATTTGATCCTCTTCCAAACCTAGTGTGGGATGGATGCGTGGTAATGCCTTCTGCCTCACCAACTGTTAAACTCATGGCTACCCCAATGTCCTATCTTTGAAATGACTATACTTATAGATGTCAAACCCTTTGAGGAAGAGTCATTTGAATGTTTAAGCCAGAAGTTGTCATATCAATTACAAACTAAAACTGCTTCTTTTACAATGCTGGCTGCCTTCTATGGACAATAACAGCACAGTGATAAGTAAAATCACACACATATTTCAAGACAAGCTCTTATCTCAATGTTGGAATACCATACCTTTTAATACCACAGACATGGTAGTTATACCATGATTGAACGACACTGTTCATTGGAGGTTTGTTTGTCTGTGCTATTGTCTGAGCGCTCACCTTGACCGCCTGGCGGGTAGAGATGGTCACCTGTGCGTTCCTCCACTCTGAATCCTGACTGCCTTGGCGTGTCCAGGCCAGCCAATCAGAGGTACTCTACAACAAACATCATCCAGTCATTAGTTCTCTGTAAGGAAAACAAACCGTTGAAAATAAGAAAATATGGGGTGAAATAAAGAAGACATACATCATGAACCACCAGGTCAAGACGAGGCACCGACGGTCCGAGCATGTAATACCAGAATCCCACGCAGATATCTGTTTGTTGGTCGCCCGATAGAGGAAGAGATAGAACGGCGCTCTCGCCATCTTTAGATCCCGAGCCGTTTAACAGTAAGTAGAACCCTGATATGGATATAGATTAGCCGGTAGAAAGTAAAGGCGGTTAATGTGTAAACAGCTGTTAAATTACAAACATTAGCATACATTAACAAACACTTCACTTAACATAGATACAATATGTCTGCATAGTTACCATTTTCACTCTCAACGGTGTGGTCATACATCGGTCCATCCAACGGCTGGTCCACTTGGAGACCAGTGTTTCGGATCCAGTCGATACCATCCGATGTTTCTTGGTCCCAGCTACACAGACCTAATAGAGGATTGGAGTATGGTATCAAGAAAAACCTTTATCAAGTTTTTCAAGTCTGTCATCGAACAACGGTGGCCTTAATTACATGGATGTCAGAACATTTTATACATTTCTATCTAAATCAATGGTTTTAAATTAGTGAAAATGTTCCAGGGGAAAAGCAGGAAGAATATTTTTTTTCATGACTTCAAATTTCAAGTTCAACTTCAAGTCAATGCACAACAGCTATACGAACAATGAAAGGTACAAAATACACACACATCCAGTCGTAGTTTGGGAGAGACACCACCTGAATCAGTCTCAACAACACTATTATTCTATGAGAAATGATTCTCCACCCTCCCTCACCTTGCTCAAAGTCGCAGTCCATCTGAGAGGGGGGAGGGGTGGTGGAGGTGGTGGTGGGGGGATTTGGGGTGGTGGTGGGGTTGAGTTGAGCACAGGTGGTTCCCCTCATGATGTGGATATCATCCAGGGACATCTTGTCTGGATAATTTTCACACTTGGCTTGCAGAACGATCTGGTTTTAATATGACAACGGTTATTTAAAGCTACACTAAGAGACATTTGAGTAGGCTTCTTCTCTTTCTAAATTCAGTCTGAACAAATGTAATGCGTTTGTAAATAGTTTAAATTATCAAAAGCTGCTATCAGGTAACAATGCTCGTCCCACACACCATGTTTTGATTAAACAATATTTTAATTTAGTCTCATTGTTCTCATACATTTGTATATATAGTGATGGCCAGCAGTTATCAAACAAATATATGAGAACCATCAAGCAAGCAAATATTGCAAAACTCTTGAGAGCAAAATAGTATTTTCCTGCCATAATGATTCAATAAAACAGAATGCTGGTGGTCTCACTTGGTGAACTCCTGAGGCGTTATAATCCACCCTGGCTTGGATCCAATTGTTGTTTATGTATCCGTTTGTAGTCCACACTGAATGGAGTCCGTTTGAGTCATTTAAAAAAACCGTCACCTCTATATTTGTGGGGTCTGATGATAAGAAATGAAATAAATAAGAAAGTAAATGAATTTATGGTTAAACATCATCAACATCATCTCCAGAATATTTACACTATTGCTCTCAAAATTTTGTAGAGATAATATTTAAGAGGTATTTTGTACGATTTGTTTTATCTGAAATATTGCCTTTTCTGCTCAATCCTGAACCGCAAGTTCCATGTGTAGATGACAAATTAAATAACGCTGTTGACAGCATTTCATTTTGTAAAGTGTAAGGTTTTCCATAGGCTCATAACTTGAACAATATCAAACTAGGCTATAAAACAGTGAAGAAAGGAACATATGTAAGTGGGTAGGCAGATCAGAAGGCAGGTTTGTCGGGCTCTACATGTGCTATGGATACACTCCACATTTAAACAATATCACACGAGAGGGAGTGCTGTTGTACTGAATATCAGCACGGCTGTGATTCGGTCGTAGGAACAAAGCCGTAGGCCGAGTGCCCAAGATAATCACAGCCATGCTGATATTCCAGTACAACAGCACAACCTCGTGTGTGATATTGCTTTAATACAACAGTTCTACAAGCACCATTTATTAGTTAACAATAATAATCAACAGCAGATTATGATTTGTTTGTTCATTAATGATTTATTTGCCTCCGCCAACACAAATAGATCTGCAACTGGACTGGGACTGAACTGTTGCCAAGCAACACATAAACACACTAGCTTGCTACTTTGTATAGGTCTACACGTTACGTTATGTTATGTTCCCTTGGTCCTCTTCTGACGACCATTCGTAATTCAACTCAAATGTTATGTCTGGAAACATCTTTGCTGTGCAAAGTTAGTTGCAATCTAACACCCGTAAAGCAGAGTGATACATAGTTATAGTTAAAGTTTTAGTTATAGTTATAGTTAAAAGTCCCAGTGCTGTTATACTCTATATCAGCACGCATGGAAAGCCTCTTGTCCAATCAAATTACTTGGTCGGAACTAACTGTTCTATAATATTGAATATATAATAAATTCCAAGAATATACTCACAGCCTGATGAGAACCCGTAAGCAAAGTGCCAGAGCTCCAGACAGCCGCTCTCGACTGCAGGCATTGACTCAGACTCCAGACGGGCTATCTGCTCTCCTTCATAGCCACAGGTAAACCTCACAAAGTGTCCTGCTGTAATAAGAGCACCAAGAAGATCATTCACTGCCCACCCCTCATCGTCATGCCTCCAAGTCACTATGACTCCATTCAGGAGATGATTCCTCTCAGGCTGAGTCTGCTACTCTCATGGATCTCAAGAATTGGATGGTTATAATCATCGTCATTTCTGTTTTACCCCCTTGTGCTTTGTGTGTGTGTGTGTGTGTGTGTGCACGCACGCGTGCGTGTGTGTGTGTGTGTGTGTATGTTTGCTTTTGTGTCACTAATATGAACAATGAACTAATGGGATCCAGGGTCTAATAGTCTACCTTTTGTAGCAGTCGTATGGTCCCTTCCTGAGACCCAGTCCCATTCAGAGGTGGAATTAGCTGGAGGACTGTTCACCCAGCCGCAGTAGTCCATCTCAAAGTCACAGTATCCTGCACAGGGAGCGGTCAAAGATCCCTGACTTAGACTCAAGCAATGACATCGCCTCATTGTGAGCAGTCCCTTAGGAGACGTTTTTATTGAAATGATTGGAATCGTTAATATAATAACATTGTTGGGTTATTTCCACACAGGTAGGGGTTAGGTATCTTGGGCAGGGACTCCTCCTGGTAGACTGAGGAGACCGGGGTTCAAACCCACAACCCTTTAGCTGTGAATCAAGTCAGGGGCCAACACACTTTGGGTTGAATACACTCCCCCTGCTCATATAAACCCTTGCCCACAACCACCCGCACCCTTACACACATATAAACATTCAGCAAGACATACATAGGCCTAGCTCCAATCATCGAAACACACACACACACACACACACACACACACACACACACACACACACACACACACACACACACACACACACACACACACACACACACAAACTGTTGACCCTACCCAGGAGAGTGTGTAGTGTGTTGGGGGCACAGTACCTGTGATGGAGCCTGCTCATTGGGCTCAGTGATGCTGACCAAGGTGAACGGACACAGCCCTGCAGTGGCAACTCACCTTCGGGCGGACAGATGTCATCAAGAACAAGGATGTCGTCAATGGCAACGTCTCTCCTCTCACCGCTCCCGGCTGTAGCCTCAAAGAGAAGCTGCAATCCACAGAATATCTTTAATAGCTTTTGACATGAGTAGACGATGTGTGTGTGTTCTGATAAAGGTACGTCTTTTGTTTTACATTGATACATTTCAGCTCAACGAATACAATGAATGAATGAAAACTAATATTGCAAAACTTGCTCCAACTCTGGGGAAACGGTAAATGGTAGGTCAAGCCACGGTTTAGTAGGAGAACTTCCGCTCTGTGAGACCTGATTTCGGGCTTTGTTGACCCTTTAAAACAAAGCCCCTATTGACGGTACAACCACCGGTCCCCACCTGGTAGGGCGCCTCAGGACTGTCCACCGTCACCCGGGCGTGCCTCCAGCGGACTCCCTGGTCTCCGCTCCGCGTCCAGTTCTGACCTCCCGGGCTCCTGGGCACCTCGGGGGTCTGAACGGAGACGGTGAGCTGGCCCACGTCCTTGCCCTCCATGTAGTACCAGAACATCCAGCACTCTCCGCCCCGCGGTGTGGGGTCCATCACTGAGCTCAGCATGCCCACCGCGGTGCCGGCGGGGTGACGCCACAGCCGGGCGCTCAGGTAAAACCCTTAAGAGGTGCAGAGGCGCGCTTTTAGGATGGTGGACGTGTGGAAGTAGGTCGTACGTAATGCGTCTATGCATCTATGTTGTTCTTCCTGGGCTAGAATCATTGAGCCATCAGTAGGGCAGTGGATGTAAGATAGGAGGATACTATGTGGTACGAAACACACACACACACACACACACACACACACACACACACACACACACACACACACACACACACACAAATACACACACACATGCATGTGCACATGACACTGAACAGGTGCAACAAATGCTGACGGCCTATTGTGCTTCAATGATATATATTGTATTATAAACAATATAATATATATGGTATTATGATATATGTAAATTATACGTTCTAAATGTTTTACAAAGCAGATGTTTTTTTGTTTTTTTAATGTTTTTTAAATTTTTTTAAATGTACACAAACAGATAGGTTGTGTGTGTTTCTCCAGGTATCAAAAACCATAGGTGGTGATTGCTGGTTTACAAAGTTAAAGCCCCCCCCCCCCCCACTCAGTATTCTGAGTCAATGGATGTAGGGTACTTGGATGCCAAAGTACCCCAAGTACTTCACTAATTGGCTCCACCAACTCATTCAGTGGTGGACCCGGCGGGGCCTCTACTCCCCGGGTTTCCATCACCGCCAAATACTGAGGAACAGCCATCAAACAGCCATCAATGCCTCACCTTGTTCGGTCCCAAGGGTGTGATCAGAAGTCGGGCCGGATGAGTTTGCCGGCTGGGTCCCTCTGGTTCTGATCCAGCTGAGGTCTGGATGGGCTTGGGGCTGGAGACCGCAGAGGGAGGACTGGAAGGTGCACTCTCTCTCACCCGGACAGGAGCCAGTGGCGCTGCTCCTCACCTCTATGTCGTCCACGGCTATGCCCCCTTCGCTATACCTTCCACCAATCTCTGCCTCTATAATGAACTGGGAAGTACATGAGGATGAGATGAAGAGTGGACATCACTGGATGGTTAGGACATGTCATTGTCAATGTCAATATATGGGTATTCCCCTGTAGTTTCAAATTGTTGCGTTGTTTTGTGTTAAATCTTTTAACCTCTTTGTTGAAACCTTGTCATCACCCACTTTTGGTGCAATCGTTCTCATCTGGTCTGGCCTCAGATTCCACATGTGTCATTAAGTCACACTCCAAATAGTCTTTGTTTACCAATATAACAGTAATCAACATTGCCTTCATGAACTGAATGAAATAGTAAGCCATTGAACATTATTGAACATTAAAACATTTGTTAATTCATGGGCTTCTTTCTAAAGGTTTGGCATATACTCTGCTCTAATCTGCTCTTATAAAAATGCCTTCATGACCCACTTATTGTTTGCGATCCAGCAGTTGAGAATAAATGCTTTTGTGTATTTCAATAGTAATGGATTGTGTGTGGCAGCATTCACTAGTTAAAGAGCTAAAAAGCGTTAAGCCATATCAATGCAGGGGACTGATTAATTCATGTGCCGTGTATTCCTGTGACATATGCCATCTGCTGCAGCTGCACGGACCCAGTGGCCCCAAAAGGAAAGGTTAAGGAAGCTCTGTGTCCAATCTTGACATCTGAGTTGAACCATTGAAGAAATCACCATGATAGATCCCATAATGTTCAATGTAGCTTCTGGGTGGTGATCGTGTTTATCAAGATTGATAACGAGCCGCAATAGATAAGGTGCAACAAAACAAATCCACAAAAACACCTGTAGTGGACTTTGACTTTGGAAAGTGAGGTCAGCAAAGCGCCACTTGTTTCCCTGGGTTCCATGTCTCATCCAAACCAGCGTCTCATTTTCGCCCGCACGTTTAGTAATGAACCTTAAAGAACCTAGAAATGAACAAAGATGATTCATGAATAGACCGTAAAATAGATTTAAAAAAGATTAGATTTGATTAGATTAGATTAGATACAACTTTATGAGTCACCCGTAGGAGAAATTAGTTTGTTGCAAAAGCCCAGCAGTCCAGCCCAAATGGGGTATGTACAGTGTGTGTTCATAGTGGTTGGACACTTACCGATGCTGTTGCCAAACATGTGGTACCAAAAGCTGACACATATGGCCTTGGCTACTGGCTGAGGGTAGCTGACGAATCTTGGTGTTAAGGAGGTCACAAGGTCGTTTTTGCTAGCGATATTCATGTAATGACCTACAGAAATACATTGATTATTACACACAAACACACAAAATGCTTAAAGAGCATTATTGAAACTGTACAGTTTGCTACCGTTTAAACGGTTGACCTCTCACCTTTGCCACTGGTGTGGTCGTATCCTGGTCCTTCTTCACCATAATGTCCTGGAGTTCTATTCCACAAAAGGCCCATGGTATAGCTAGCATACCAGGAGCAGATGTCGTTCTCAAAGTCACACGTGAGTTGGTCTGATCCCGCGGGAACGTCCCACTCCCCGCAGTGCTTGAAGGTAATGTCATCAAGCATGACATCGAGGATGTCATAATATGGGGCTTCGAACAAAAACTCCAGCTGTGTGAAGTTGAATATTGAAATGTGCAATTAGGTTTAAGACATTTTCTGGTGATTGACTAGAACATATCAATCAAAAAAAGGTATAATTTGAGGTTAAGTGGTTTGCACTTAAAATACATTCTTGAAGAAATACTTTTATCTTTATATATATATATATATATGTCTATAAAGTAAATTTTTTTGCTGTTTTATTCATCATTTTCTTTATAATAACGCTTTTCATCTTCCTGTTGTGTGTGTTGGAAATGCTGAATCCGATCAGGTTCAATGTAGATGTCATGGAAATGTTCATATTATTTGCCATGGCGCTAACACTGACCGCAAATTTGCATGTGAACAGACATTGAGCATTCCATATCAACACATTTGACCACAACGAGAAAGGAAAAAGCCTCTGTGTGTGTGTGTGTGTGTGTGTGTGTGTGTGTGTGTGTGTGTGTGTGTGTGTGTGTGTGTGTGAAACTGTCACAACTTGAATGGGATGCAGTGCTTCCATTGGAGCCTGAATGGCTGCATGAGAAACAAGGCAAACCAGGCACCCCTGGTGCAGATAAATGCTACTCCCGCATGCAGCCAGACAGACAGCACCTCTGGCACCGCTGACCTTGTAGCCCCCGGGCTGATTTCCAATGAAAGCCACGGCGTTCTCCCAGCCTTCCTTCTTCTCATCAATCGACAGCAAGTTGGTTTGAGTGGAGCCTCTCAGCATCTTTACACGAAGGTCAGGCCTTGAACTGCCCCTTATTTCTTGAAATTGGTACCAGAAGCTGAAGTAGTCACAAAATAAATTGTGAGACGGACAGAAATGTTGAAGAAATTACCTTAAATAACTTCAAATCTTTTAATAAGGCTAGCTACCTTAGCTGGCACGCCAGAGCTGCCCCGCTAGCAACGGCGAGCTCCAATGTAGCTTCTGGTTTGAACTGTTTGTGGCTGCCATTTAAATACATGACATGTCCTGTTACACAAAGGGGACATCTGTTACTCGTAAAATAGGCCCTATAATGGTCATAGTATAAATAATTAGTTTGCTTAATTCATGAAGATCAAGCTGTATACCGGTTATTTTAAATAAGCCTGACGCATACAGGCAGCAATGTCCGGGCGGTTTTATTTACCGAAAAGGCTTCCTGAGGTATGGTCAGGTGTAGGTCTGGAGGTCAGATTGGCCATCGCCAGTTTCCAACTATAAGGGCTTTTGCTCGTATCATTCCACCCACAGGGACCGTCCTCAAAATCACACCCACCTGAGCAAAGGGTTAAAGGGTTAATGGTACAAACACTGTATTTACAGTGTTGATTCATTTAAAATACTTTAAAATGAATACTTTAACAAAACCCTCCGACTTTTAGTAGTAATGTTTGTGTTCCTGTTCTTGAAGTGTGCAGACCCACGTTGGTTGCTATCGTCATAAATCATAAGTAGTCTCAGAGGGATTCATAGGCCCACGTTACATTAACAACTCCAAGCCACGAACCACAACGGGTGGGGAAATATACTTCTGTGTGGATTAGGGGTCTCTATGTCAGCTAATACGTGGTCCACAGAGACCACCTTACTCACAGTCTCTCTACAGACTCTATAAATGTTACCCACTGAATGCCATTGAGTTTGGGGCAAGAAATAACATTGATTGTCCCAACTTGCAGAATCACAGACGCAGTAGCATCGATGTGCTCAGCCTCATTGACTCCCACTGCCAACCCCCGGTGAGTCACAAACACAGAAGTATGATTTCCCGTTAGGCCGTCACACGGGTGAGGAGAAACCAGACCTCCCTAATAGGAAAGTCTATCATGATCTACAGTTTAGTAACTATTCTGCCGTTTTCAAAGTCGCTGGGTCTGTTTTATACTCCTTTGAGCATGAAATAGGGAAAGTAAGAACTACAACAAAGGTCTCAGTTGCATATTAAAGTCAACACACCACAAAAACCTTCGTCAGAGCCATCTTCACAGTCGCTGTTGAGATCACAGATCAGGCCCACAGGCACACATGTCCCAGAGCTGCACAGGAACTCGTCGTGGAGACAAGATGACGCAGTGACCACGAGCACTGCAGAAAGATCTCGCATTACATTTCATTATGAAGTCAAATGAATTACACAGCATAATTAAATTAAATTAAATTAAAATTAATTGTATAGCCCTTAATCACAGGTATACAGTCTGAGATCCAAGTCTGATAATGTAGCTCATTATCATTATAGCTCATTATAGGACACCCATGCAAGTTGATATACATGCAACCCTACTTTTGCTATTAGATTCATACATATACAGTATGTACATTAAGTGAGCATACACCTAGTGAATACACCTTTAGCAAAATAGATTTTTTAAATTTTTGGATCTACATAAAAGCACTTATTGTAGAAGGACCACACGTAAAAAAAAAATAGCACATATCAGCAATTATATTTGAGAGGCCACTTACCTGATAGAAGTGTAAAGAATGGTTTCATGTCTCGTAAAACATTAAACAAATAAAAATGAAAAATAATGTCTATCTTTTAAAAGCATAATATTTTTAGTGAACAGCTCGTAACAACTTGTGCAGGCAAATGGTTTTTTACCTCTATACGTCTTATCAGATAACAAATGCCTAAAGTCCACAATAAACTCACTAAACTGCAATAGCATTTCCGTTGCCAGTCTTTATGGTTCCTGTTGGACCTCGTGCTTGATTTTTATAACGTCATTAAATACCATCAAAATCTGTCGTGCCTTAGTTTGAAGCAACTAGTAATATAATTGGAACAAATTGATTTGATAGTGCCATCTCCTATACATGAAACATGAAACATATATATATATATATATATATATAGGGAGAGAGAGAGAGAGAGAGAGAGAGAGAGAGAGAGAGAGAGAGAGAGAGAGAGAGAGAGAGAGAGAGAGAGAGATAGCTTTTCTGTCTTTGATAATTAATCTCATTCTATATATTTCCCTTGCATGTGATTTTGTGTTTGGCGAAACAAAATTCTTCACTCTGGACCGGGTGACACATGGGTGGCATTACACCCAGACCACAGGCTGGTATCCGGGGAATTCTGCTGTCCAACGTTGCATGTGGAAGCAAAAATCAGCAAAAGCTGGCCACACTATCACAAGGGCTTCAGCTATGTTTTTCAAATGGGTACTTTGAAGGATGGCAGTGGGTATCAAGAACATAAACAAAAAAAAAGATTGGTTAGGAACAATTGTAAAATAATTCCACCTTCAGAAAAGGTATCAATCATCCGTTAATTTAGTAGTAATCTGAATAGTAACATATTAGTAACAAGTTTGGTAAATCTTTCAAATAAGAGCATACTACTTCTACTATAAAGGGGTACTTGGCTGAATATCTTAGATAGTAAGATTGAGCTTATGTACATGCTGGAAATTGTGAGTGTGTGGAAAGGGAGAGGATAAGATAAGAATTCAGAGATAAGTAAAGGCAAAGGTGATCAAAGGTGTCAAAATGGTGGCAAGGAAGAAAGTTCTCGCTGTCTTGCTCTGGTAGCACCGAAGAAGGTGATATACAAGGTGGTAAGATGAGGGTTTATATTGTGGGCATTTCCTCCATTGTTTGTACGTGACTAACAATAGGGAAGTTGTTGCAAAGATACATGATACAGTACGTACAATACAATAAATGAAGCTCATGAGATGAACGCAGGCCAAGTAAGGAAGGCATGCAAATACATGTTTATTTCCAACCGTTCCGTCCTGTTTTAAGTCATGAGATTTAGGGATAGAATTAGGGTTAGGTTTTTATTTAATGTATTTTTTATTTCATTATCTTATTCACATTGATTCAATTCCCTCTTTCCATGACAATCATTTCTAATAAGAAAAACAAGCTTCCTTAAAGCTTAACTCCTCTTGTTTATCTGTAAATCTTTTAGGTTGATTCACTTTGTTAGGAGCAACACACCCTTCAAAGGCAGGAGCTTTTTATTTATTTAATGCCGTTCACATTTTTCAGCATCTTCTTGAAATAACATTTCAAGAATGTTCTTATTTTTTGGTTTGGGTTTGGATTATTTCCATTACAGTCAGCTGGTAGATGACCTCAAATCTTGGTAAACAGGGCGCATCACTTTCTTTTGCTTCATAATTATTTTGACCAATCATGATGCTGGAGGCGGGGATCTGTAAGCACGTAATTGGCTATTAGCAGCAAACACAAACTTGGCCAGCAATAGTAAGCTGTAAATAAGTGTCTGTTGAGGTCTATATACCATGCAGACTGGGCACTGTAAAAATTCAGTTATCCAATTCCCCTCCTCCAAGCTTCATCCACCTTGTTTGAATGTGTTTCTCTTTGGTAGAACATTTCAGTAATGTGTTCGGTGCCATTTCTTCCAAGAAGTTCTGCTATAACCAGTGGCGTAGCCAGAAATGTCCATATGTGGGCACAGAAAAAAACAGGCGGGCAAAGCCAATTTGATTGATAAGATAGGCCTAGATTAGATGCACCATACAAACACTAATCAAAGGCATGTTATATTTATGACATAAAGGTGAAATTTATTAAAGGTTATTTGTATAGTGGGAGGGCTCTCACAGAAACGTTCAGGAGGTGGGGGCTGAGGAGCTGTCGGTTGTTCGCGATTTGACTGATTCTTAAGCTCTCAGCGGAGTGCTGTGTGCGGAGTGCGCCTTTTTTAGATGGTGAACGTAAACGAAGGAAAGCCCTCTGATTGGACGGGCAAGACTGACAATTAGGCGGGCCTAGGCCCGCCCAGGCCTGCCCGTGGCTATGCCTCTGGCTATAACATAGTGCGATTGCTGGAGCTGAGATAAATATGAGGACCACTACCCGCTACTATAATTACTACTAATTATAAGAGTATCAATTAGAACATAAAATTTAAATCAATAAAAGAAGAAGAATATACACCCTGGAAACTTATATTTTAGCACATAGGTAGACATGAAATGCACACTGTTCTTCCCGATTGTATGGAGAAGCTGACAAGGAAGTGAAAGTGGAGAGTGCTAGGTGTACAAAAGAAGAGTTGTGATTGACAAACCGTCAAACTCACCACCGGATCTCAATGTCTCCACCCCTTGGGACCGGAGCTTGTGTTGCTACACCCATGGTGAAAACGATGTTCTCTGCATTAAAGCCACACAATAAAGTAAATTTGCTATGATCATTTAGGTTTTGGATGTGCCATGGTGTCGTTGATCTTTTCTCCTGCTGTTAAACATCAATGACAAAGTGTAGTACAATGGTCAAGTGTGTGTGCAATCGCAATCGCGATTAGTTGGCTTTTAAGAGGCTGGTAAAGGATTGTGAGTCAATGTGTGTAATGAGGGAACATCTTGGACCACAATTAGCATTGGTCATTATGCGTTATTTGGAAGATGTTGCTGCATAGATAGAGATTCACATTTGCATAACAACTTTGCTCTGATTCATGCATGACTATTTGTCTAGCATGACTTTGACGTTTGTGACTGATTTCTGGAGAAGTTGCTGTTATCTGCTTACAAAGCCACAAAAAACGAAAAGGTCAGCAAAATATTTAGTTGTTACTGATATTGCACAAGCCTTTGCACAGTGAAGAAGTCATTGAAAATTAGACAATGGCCCTGTTTATGTGAGAGAGTTTTTTTTGTATTTAATTGTATGGAAGAGGATTAGGACCACATAAATCCTAATTCTGAGAATAAAGTTGTCACAGTCCGGGCCGGACCTTCACAGTCCTGAACCAGGTTTTCCCTCCTGCTATGCTGTGCCACCAGTGCACCTGTGGCTGGTTACCAATCAGCCAGAGGTTAGCCTATTTATGCTGCAGGTGGCCAGTCGGCCACTGCGGCTTAATCTTTGAATGAAGCCGAAGCCACAGCCACGCCACGCCACGCCACGCCACAGCCACGCCACAGCCACGCCACAGCCAAGCCACAGCCACAGCCAAGCCAGCTACAGCCACGGAAGCTACAGCTTCAGCTACAGCCACGCCACGCCTGCTACAGCGAAGCCACTCTACGCCTGCTACAGCCAAGCTATGCTACGCTGCAGCCATGCTGCTCCACGCCCTGCCCTTGCCCTTGCCCCTGCCCTTGTCCTTGTCCTTGCCCCTGCCTCGTCCGTCAGTTGCCTTTCTCCCCCCCCCTGTTATTGGACTTTCTGTTTGACATTCATTAAGAGTTTTTTGTTCCCTTGGACTGTTGTGCCCCAGTGCCTCGCCAAGTTCCTTAGTTTTCCCCGCTGCTGTTTGCCCGTGCTCTTTGGAGCCTGCTGCTCATGACCATTGTGTTGGTAATAAAACTATCATTTTTTAAGCATCCCTTGTCTGCATTGCGGTCCATTTAGTTCCTCGGCCAGCGGCCGTGACAAAAGTCTAAATTCTGAGATTAGGCCAAGCACCAAACCAACACAAATAAATTTTTCACTCACCTTTTGCTCTTCAATTAATGAAATGGCTTCGCCCGGGACCCCTAGAACAAGCAAAAACTTGATTGAATCTGACATATTTTATTCGGCGCCCCTCCTGCATGACCCAAAATGATTCTGACTGAACTTGGTACCTTACAGGTAGCCTACCGTAATTCTGACTTTAAAGTCTCCAGAATCCAGACCTTATTCTCAGATATCTGACGTTAATCTCATGAATCAGACTTTCATCTAATAATTCTAATAATTAATATTTCTGACTTAAAAAAAAAAATATATATATATATAAAATATATATTTTCTTCTCAGAATTCTGACTATTCTCTGAATTCTGAATTCTCAGAGCTCCCTAATCCTCTTCCGTAAGATTGTTTACATGAGACACAACACGCTCACAACCTTGTCAGCTTGTTTACACATAGGGGCAGTTTAGGAGAGGCGCGCTTGACATGTGCACACACACACAGGTTTCAGGTCTGTACTCTTTCCATGGTTTACGAATGGGCAGCGATGCAGCACTTGTACGGTCGTAAGAAAAGTCTGGGAACTAGACGAATCTCGCAAACTCATGTTTAATTTGCTCTGCAGATAAAGTTTGAATCCCCGCCCATACAAAAAGATTTCACCGACCAATCACAACCATTTCTCTACTATGAGGCAGCATAAAAACAAAGATGGCTGCCGCTGATGTAGAACCGTCAGTTTTGTTGAGAAGAAGCTTTTGCTGAGAAGGAAAATGTCTTTGCCGTACTCTGCAACACTCAACATTGTGATTGGTTGCTGTGATTGGTTGTTGGCCTATCCAGTTGTTGGCCTACCCCAGCAGGGGTTCCAGACTGATTGCAATGTTTCAGATACATTTTCATACAACGCCCACTTGATTTACACCGGTTGATGAGCGAAGATGAGCAAAGCAAAATGACTGTTCCCAACCTTCAACCGCCTTCTGTCAATAAATGAAAAGCAGCATCTAATATATACGTTGCTTTGTCTATTCCACGTTCACACACACTCACACATACTGCATATGTTTGGCAAGAGAGGAATGCAATATTATATTTTTTAAAACACCCTTTTATATTCAACATGAATAGGCCGATACCTGAAAACGTCATGGTATTTTTGGGGTACCCACAACACATTTAACAATATGTGTGTGTGTGTGTGTGTGTGTGTGTGTGTGGGTCCGTTTGTCAACTCAGCATTCAGTAAAGGCGGTGAGTGTGGCCCCTCCTTTTTGATCTTTTGACAAATGTTGAAATGTCTCTCTGGATCGTGACACAAGAACAACAGGACGTCACAAAACTCTTAAGATTGTGTCCCGCTCCAGGGAATGCACACAATTTACGAGTCTTCTGCAATGCAGGGATAGTGTCTGTGTGTGTCTGTGTGACAGGTATCAGTGGAATATTAGCCATGAGGATAGCAGTGGTAGCCTTTGTGCTCTTCATCCAAACGTTTCCATGTCTGGCGTCAGACGGTATGTAGGCTACTTTCTGTATACTTTATTCACTTTAACAATGCGTACAAGGCCCAGTTGGCCGAGTGCGTGTGTGTGTGTGTGTGTGTGTGTGTGTCTACGTTTCATACTGTAACCTTAAGTCTTTGGAGACATGTCTAAATGTCTCTGACAATTTAGACATGTTTGTTACTATAACTGTAACTATTATGTCATTTTTTTGGGCAAATTCAGTTCCATGAGGTGAACGAGCCTGCAAGCTATCCTGAGATCCTGAGTGAATTTGTAAAACAAAACGTGTTCATCCTCATTAAATACATAATCTTTTTTTTTTTTTTTTAATGCAATCTGAAAAAAGCAAGACCTTAAAGAAATCGTTCAACAATCCTTTCACAGTTTGTTTGTTTTCATGTGATGGAACGCCTCAGACCTTTTCAACCTTGCTTGAACACGGCATAGAATTCGAGTACCACACATGCAGTCACTCAATTTCTGCAGCCACCCAACGAACACGGCCGTCTCTCTCTTGTCTTCACAGATTCCCCCTTCATCCTCGTGGGTAAGAACAGCGACGCTTGCGTGGTGCAAAGCAGAAGCGACTGCTCCAAGATACGCTGGACCTCGGGCAACCGTCTGCTGGTCAGCGGGGTGAAGAAGTGCCTGGGAGCGCAGGGGAAGTCGGTGGGCAGCTCCATCAGCCAGTACGACTGCGACGACAAGAGCAGCCTTCAGAAATGGGAGTGCAGAAACGGAACGCTGCTCGCCCTTATGAACTCAAAGTATTACATGGCGCTGAAGCCCGACAAATCACTGGTCCTCACCAGCAACATAGGAACCATCAATGAGTTTGTCATCCGGGGCACGGGCGCTGGGGCCTGTCTGCGGACACACAGAGGTACGGTGAGAGACGAGGGAAGACGGTTGAATGTTGAACTCCTTGTCTTGTTTTTTTTTACGAGATGGTTTCAAGATGCTTTTTTTGTTTGTTGTTGATTGTTTTAATTATTTTTTAGTTCAAATGTACTTTACGTACACAGATTCTATAGGAAGCTCATTTGATGGACCACAAAACTTGCAAACTAAGTTTAGATCTGCCGTTCTGCTGTTTATGAATTGTGAATGTTTTTTCATGGTTAAAAGTAGGCCTACAAAGACTTATTTTAAAAGATGACTCATCCCAAATCTTTGTGTTATTCCAGAGCTCTACACTATTGAAGGGAACGCGTTTGGCAAGATCTGCATGTTTCCCTTCCAATACAAGGACAGATGGTTTGATGATTGCACTGCGTATGACTCAAGCATTAGCAGGCCCTGGTGTTCAGTTCTAACCAAAGCAGAGAATGAACACTGGGGTTACTGTCCATCCACTTGTAAGCACTCCCTCTTACAACACCATTCATTTTCACTGTAATGACCATTGTTATCATTATCAGATCCAGCAGTCCCAAGTGGCTAGCAGAACTTCTGGGGGAACTGGGCACAGAGGCTGGGCCAGCAGAAGCCAAAACAGGAAACCAAAATCAAATAGGGGTGGAGCAACACCTTGTATGTTTTGTTACAGGGATATTGAAGAGATATTTATTAGTGCGAGTCGATGAACTTTCAGATGGGGAATGTAATGGGTATTTCTATAGTGTCCAGTCTACATAGTGTTGTATTGAAACCTTCCCAGAAACTTTTTCAATGAATCCTGTTTTGCTGGCAGAATTTGTTTATGCTTTTAGCCAATCAAGCGGTTACGATCCACGCCTTTGGCGACATAATTGGTCGAAATCGTTACGAATACATTCTAAAGCCTGATTTGTGAGACTGCTATCAATATAATTATTACATATTATTATCTATGAATACACTATTATAATTATAAATAGTATTATTTTGAGTACAAAAAAAAACAAGAATTGTATTAATAATTATACATTAAAAAAACATTTCTCATCCCCAGCCACAAAGTATTGGAAGGCCAATATTGTATCAGGAGCGTTCTACCAGATCAACATGCAGTCAGCGCTGACTTGGGATCAGGCCTTTGCCAGCTGCAAGCAGCAGGGCTCCAGTTTGCTCAGCATCACAGAGCCCAATGAGCAGGGGATAATCACAGGTACTGTGCCCCAACACACCACTCACTCTCCTGGGTAGATTCAAAAGTGTGTGTGTGTGTGTGTGTGTGTGTGTGTGTAAAAAAAAGTAGTACTTAATTCATTATTAAAGCCATTTTCTTATTGTCTTTCTGTCCCTCTGCTGACACCATACATGCACCCTATCCGCTGTTTGCAGTCATGCTGGGTCAAGGGCAGAATCGCCTTTGGATGGGGCTCACTGTGGACCAGGAACACGGCTGGCAGTGGGTGGATGGGAAGCCATTCCGTTACCTGAGGTGGGACTCTGGTAGGCATGCCTCTCCATCACACCATGTAGCCTTAAGGGACCGTTCACACACAAACAACGGGAAGGGACTTAAAACTGCGCTTAAGGAATGTTTTTGGTCTTGGTGTGAAAAGTCAAGTTTAAGAATGACTGCAGTTGTCTCAAGACGTCCTCAAGATTCAACGTGTCAAGTCCTAGCATTAGGCTTAACAGTAGACTGTCTCTCTCAGCCCATCAGCGTCCAGTGCTGATTGGCAGCTGTAGCCACATGGTGAACAATGTGTCATGTTAACATAGAAATGGTTTCCAAACTAGTCTCGTAATTTTCGCTGGAACAGTCTAGTTTAAACGATTAAATGATCGTTCTTTCAGAATTTTTCTTTTCTTTTTAAATGAAATTCTAAAATGGGGTGATTTTGTCCCGTCTCGTCTTGTCTTTTTGGTCCAAACTGGCCTTTAGTCTCGTTCTGAGATGTACAAGCCTTACAGTTCAAACCTTAAATCTAGCAGGCTGTGTTGGATGTCTGTGTATAGTGCATCAGTTACACCAGCAACAGACAAGCCTTCCTCTCTCTTCTAAATATGGAGACTGCCCAAATGAGAGTCACTCTAAGCAACAGTGGGTTTGCTAGGATTGTGTATTCCTGCTTGAACTGTACATGTACACATTGAGAAACACTGATCGTGATGCTGGTGTCAGTGAACAGGATCCAATACCAGGGCATTTTAAAGGATTTATAATCAGAAATGTAAGTTGATTATCTGCTTTTTATAAACAACATGCTTCCATATGATTAAAGTCAAACTCTAATACATCAACATCTTCTCTCAGGGCATCCAATACAGAATCCTGGATACCATTGTGCCATCATGGATTCAGGAGTGCAGTACTTCTGGCAGACCATGTCCTGTAGCAAAAAACTAGGATACATCTGCCACAAGGCCGCCACCCTGCCCACGCAGCCTGAAGGTACCTGGATTAGTTCCTACGTGATGATTTGTGTTTCGTTTTTAGGAATTTTTATTCCAATAACGTTAAAATATATTTTATTAAATAATAAAATTAAAATAAACATTATAGATGAGAGTAATACCTAATCATTGTTGGTAACTGTGGTATAACCGGAATAAAGCACTCCAGGGTTTGCTGTTATTGTAAATAATATACCAAGGCAGTGACCAGTCACCACCCTTGCCATATATTATCTTCCAGTAACAGGACACCCTGTTGTTGTTTATTCCTTACATAACTGTAGCTGCAACTCAAGCCAAGAGAGGCCGCTACCTCCTTACTGAAAGTGTACAGGCAGTGCAGGTTTAAATACATAACAATTCAATAGATTCTATTATATTCTAATGCAATTTAATCTGCGCTATTCTACTGTTAGTGACATGTATCCCAAGTATGTCTATTCTCCACCATGTCTTCCTACTGTGTACATTTATTTTAAAGGTCTGCTTTTGCGAGGGCCCATCTATGTACAATATACTCGAGTCCCTCTACTCTCTCTCTCTCTCTTCATGTCTGCAAACAGTAGAGACAGGGTTCTGCCCTAGCCCTTCGATCCCATACAACGGCCACTGTTTCTACCTGAACCGCACCAGAAAGACCTGGACTGCAGCCCAGACGGAGTGTGCCAAGAGCGGGGGATCCCTGGCCAGTGTAGGCAACATAGAGGACCAAAGCTTCATCATCTCTCAACTTGGATACGGTACGGCACTTGAAGGAACATCCTCATCAACACTGTGTGACCAGTAGATCTAAAACTCAAATGTCAGATTCCTTTACAAGGCAGGTTTGTTTCAATTTGAGGATTCCTCTTGGTTTGGTGTAGCCTGGCTATTGCCAGACCAAGCTCAATCGTAGATTGCACATTGGTCTGGGGAGGCTGTCATTTTCTTCAGCACAAGAGGCGCGATCAACGGGCGTAGTTCAAAAGACTCGCCGTCGCTTCCCTGTCGTCATTGTGTTAAACCTGCCAATGGCACGCCAGGGGGAGAAGCCAGCTTGGTGATTGGCTCCCGCAAAAGCGTGGTGATTGCTCCTCTCCAGACCCTGCTGCAAGGCAAATTCAAATTGCCGGCAGGTACTAGACTGTACCCAGTCTAGGTTTGGTGACTAGCGTTGAGATCATCCGTTGAAGAGTTCTAAGAGGTCTTCTTGTTTGTGTGATGGTGGCAATCTTTAAATGGGAAATTTTCAACTGAATTTAAACTGTTGAAAATGTAACATTGTTGAACGAAAGGTCGAGGGATTTTGAATTGTGTGTATTCGGATTACAATTACTTTAAACGGGATTCAGGTGCATAGAGCAACCTGTTTGAGTCGGCGACGGCATACTTCTTTTCACACATCTAAAAGGGTGTTTAGACCAAACGGCTAAGCTTTATGTGTCTCACTAATGAAACGTCTGCAGTCGCGACCGATGAACTATGGATCGGGCTGAACGACAGGAAGGTGGAAGGCCTGTTCAACTGGATCGATCACTCCACCGTTCTCATGACCAGCTGGGAGAAAGGCTCCCCCAAATCCTCTGGGGCCAACGAGGACTGTGTCTTGGTCAGAGGAAAGGTACGCAGCCATTTCAAACCCGCGTTGCGAGCGGCACAGTGTAATTTGCTTTCTACACCACTGCACAATCTCTATCTTTTTTCGATAAACCCCAGAATACTTGTGTGTCTCCGCCACGATTCTAGGTTCTGCTATGTCAAGAAATGAGTAAACAAGATGGAAAATGTTACGTGCCTATCACATGTTTTTTCTCTCTCTTATGCAGAACGGTAACTGGGCAGATCGTTCCTGCGGGGAGAAGCATGGCTATATCTGCATGAAAATAAGCGACATTGAATCCACTGGCGACGAAGTGTCCATGGATTTAGGATGCAAACCTGTGAGTGGAGAGTGATTTCTGATTTGTTGTATTTAGATTGTTAAGGTGCGATATGTGAAACATTTGGAGCGGGTTTTTTTTAACCATAAGATTGATGCTACCTTGAGATTGAGATTGTTCACCTGTTGCATGATTACTATAACGGTGAGCTGATATATGCCATGCTTTTATCAGATGAAGACAAACTCATGCCAACAATTAGATATTGATTTAAATGTATTCTTTACAGTACTTTGTGCTACTAAGATGAATGAGGATGTCATTCAGCATACTACATACAACGTGGAGCAGTTTGATCACAGCAGTGGTTGTGTTTGTCCGTAGGGCTGGAGAAGGCACGGTTCATACTGCTACCTGGTGGGCTCAGAGACAAAGACATTTGATGAGGCTAAAGAAGAGTGCAAGAGCAGTGACGCTCTCATGGCAGACGTTGCTAATGGGTGAGCCTTTCAGATCATGCAGCCTGTTGGATAGCTACACACACATCAACAGAAAAAACTGATCGAAACAATTGTATTTATACCTTTTTTTTCCCACTGCTGCCAGGGTGGACAATGCTTTCCTGATCAGCATACTAGGGATGAGATCGGAGAAATACTTTTGGCTCGGTCTCTCGAACCAGAGAAATATTGATGACTTTGTGTGGACCAACACAAACACTGTGAAGTTCACTCACTGGAACGCTAACATGCCAGGTATGAAGCTATTATTACATATGAAATACACATCCATATTATTTATTTATTACAATTTCCGGGTGCTAGAACACAGATTATACTCCCTACACCCCCTTCCCCTTCCTTCATGTCAAACCCAAGGACACCTGCAAGGTTGCGTTGCCATGACAACGGGCGTGTACGCCGGACTCTGGGAGGTCCTGCCCTGCACCAACAAGGAGAAGTACGTGTGCAAGCACTTGGCCGAGGGAGCCGTGGTGACGGCCGTCCCGCCCACCATCCCCACCCCCAAGTGTGCGGAAAACTGGAAACCGGTGGGAACCCGGCACATGTGCAGCAAGGTACGACTTTACGTTCACGTGACCCCACACGTGTTCGTCCGCTCCTGCTGCGGCGATCTCACCCTGAACCTGCCTCGGCTGTGTGTACGATTTCAGGTTTGCAAAGACACAAAAGAGCAGAAGAGAGCATGATTTTAAGACCAAACAACCTCCCACCCCCCAAAAAAATGTCCCCTCCTTCCCTGCTCCCTCAGCCCTACATTTCTCAGACACCGTGTTTCATTCACACACCTGCGATTTAACTCCCTTAACCAATCAGGGAAGAGATGCGCTGCTATATAAGCAGAGCATCTATCTTCATCCACCTATATTTTCCCAACAACAAATTATGTTGTAATTACAGCTCTTAATCTTACCTATGACACCTTGAAGACATAGCACTAGCATTTAACACATTTAACAAACACTATAGCTTATTTAATAATAGGATCCCTTTTGAGAAAAAAAAAAAGAATTCCAATCAAATCGGTTGGGTGGTGATGGTCCCTTCTCTGTGTGGCAGTTCTTCACGGGACCCCGCTCGGGGGAAAAGACCTGGTTCGAGGCCAGGGACTACTGCAGGGCCATCGGAGGAGATCTGCTGAGCATCCACAATCAGCAAGAAATGAAAACTGGAAGGTAACGCAATGACCCAGAACACAGAAGACACAACCTAAAAGGGGCAATGAAGACCTCAGGCAGACAAATACCCCCCTCCCAGATCTCCATGAAAGCCCTTGGAGTCAAGTTGTTATTGGGATCCCTTGTTATTTTCCGTATCATGCATACACCCAACGCTTATACGAATTAAGTTACTGGCTACTCATTATTTCGTTATTTCTCGTTATTTTTCTACACGTAATCATGGAAAGACGTTAAAAGGAAAAGCTCCTGAGCGTTGTTGCTATATACTGTAGGTATCATGTACATATGTCATGTTTTGATATGAAAATAAAAACAATACTTTTCTAGCAGCCATGGTAAGGCTTGGATCGGCCTGAGTGAGCCTACCCCGGGGAGTGGCTACGAGTGGTCTGACGGCACACCGGTGAGCATATTGACTTTTACACAATAATTTGAATCATGATATTTAGGGAGGCCGCGACGTTTAAAGAAAAAAGCTGCCTGTGCGCATCAAAGACACAAACTCATTGCTCCTACTAAAGTAGTGGTGAGCCAAAAAAGAAGGCTAAACAGGGCCATTTACATGTGTACAATAATTTAAATATCTTTAAAAACGCACAAAGATGTTTACAATTTTAAGAAAAATGTTTAAAATATGTAAAAGAGCAAAACAATCTTTAAATAAACACAGAGGTGTTTGAAATTTTTCAAAAAAGATGTTTAAAATGTGTAAAAGAATTAAAAGATCTTTCAAAACACAATGATTTTGAATAAGTTCAGGGGGGGGGGGGGGGGGTGTGCAGCTGTTTATCTGTTCTCTGAGGAGGGGCTCACGCTCTCAATTTGAAAAACCCTGATCTACAACATTGGATCATGCTTTGTTGTTGATTTTCTTTTACTTCTCAGCTGAATTTCTTACACTGGATGAGTGAGGAGCCCAACAACCAGAACAGCGCAGAGTCCTGCGTGGAGTTCCGGATGTACTACTGGGACGAGGAGGGCTCCTGGAACGACGTGCACTGTGAATCCTACAACGACTGGATGTGTCAAATCCGTGCCGGTACACTCTTTTGTTCTTCATTGGCATTTTCGGTACTGCAGTCATCATAAAACACTCTGAATTTGTGACCTGTTCACAAGATAAAGAAGCCGTTTTGGTACTAGTGGAACCCCCGATTGTTAAAAAAGTTTGGGAGTTTTGACTTTTTGACTGAAATTCTAATATGTTTCCTTTGTTGAGCTGATATTGTTTCTGAATATTCTCTATCTTAACCAACAGGTGTAACTCCAAACCCCCCTCCAAATGATACCACGACAGGTAAAAGGATATTGTATGACACGACATGTATATATAGATCCATAAACAACCCAAGTAATTGATGAGCTATTGCTTAGCCATCAAATATGATAGCAAATATTTATGCATAAAATTACCCAATAGATCCACTTCACAGAGGCATCGTCGTAAGACTTACAAAGGTGTCACTCATAGCAATAATTATGGATCTCCTCCTTTATATACCACGGCACATGTAGTCAAATTGAACAAGTGAATATATCACACATTGACCATAGAACATGTGCCCTAGTACGTCAACACACACACACACAGATACATAGCATTATTCTACTTTGTTTAAGAATGCTTGATTCTGATTGGCTGGGAGGAGGGCATTAACCCGGCAGGTTGCCTGCTGACTTGTCGGTTGTACTTGCGGCTGACTGAGCACAGCGTCATCAAATAGTAGATCAATACACCGCTTGTATTTTTTTTTCTATCACAGAAATTTCAAACATGAGGTCCATAGACCTCTGAAGAATAAGTCCCGCCTCCGAGGCTTGCTACTTTAACGGCACCGACAATCCAAAGCCATTCGAAACTAGATGGAAAATGTGTGTAGTTCAAAACGTGACGCAGCTTTTACTTCTTTGCCACCTACAGAGTTTGCTATGTACGATCATTCATAAACCCCATGTTATTTCCCATAGATATTTGACCGAGGGAACCAGAGCCTCAGAGGCGGGACTTATTCTTCAGAGGTCTATTGTAAAAATAAACCTTGTTTTAAAAAGTTTCTAAAATGTGTCGGAAATCTATCGGAGGGTCAGTCGATACATAGTTTCGCCAGCGAGATACAATGTAGCAACTAGGTTATTAAACTAGTGATCAAATGCAGCCTTGTGTGGTTGCTATAGAAATTAATTAGCTACAGCTGAGCTAACGTCATTCACCGTAGTTCTAAAGGGGACTACTTTTTGAGGGAGATGAACTCAAACTGAGTATACATTTAATAAGCATGCAATACGAATAAGAAAAAGCATAATTAAGCATAATAAGTATTTGAATTGTTTAAGCAATAAGTAGAATAAACGTAGAATAACCTTCCACGAGCCGGGCATATCAAACTGTTTATTGCCGTGCCTTGAGGTGATTATCCCTTACTTGGCCTTTGTATCATATGTCAACATCGTGCCATGTTTGAGAGGCAACGACAAACAAATACAATGTTTACAACCGAACCGAGCTCCACGATTCATTTTCATTGCAAGGTTTATGATCTACGCGGAGCACGTCTTTTTTTATGTCAACTATAAATTATGACATGATTCAATCAGAATATAAAAACAACTCATTGAAATTGTTTGACGAATGTAAACGTTATAGTGCTTTTCATCCAGAACTGTCCCAGCTTCACCCTTTACTTTGATTTCATTTACTGGCCTCTACAAAATGGCAGCAACGTCAACATAGCGCAGTAACGGGTCCAAGCATTCACTGGGCGTCTAGGTATATATATATATTTATATACGTCTAAGCATAAAAGTAGCAGACCTCCTAATTAGTGTGTTGAGCGACACCTGTGTTTGCCCTATGACGACGCCCCTGTGGAAAAAGGCTCTATTGGAAGTCTAACTGCCGAATAAAAGCAACCCCTAAATAATCATGTGTATTTCTTGACGTTTGACAGGGTACATCAAACATGCGGACGGCTGGTTGGAGTGGGGTTGGAGCCAGTATTACATTAATGACAGGAGCATAGCCATGGAGGACGCCCGAAGCTATTGTCAACAGCGGCACGGCGATTTAGTGGTCATCAACAGCGAGGCCGAAAACATCTTTCTGTGGAAGATGGTACAGTGTTAAACAGTTCAAAACTTCCAGTTCAAGGATAGGCTTTTTGTTGACACCGCAATGAATTATTTAATTAACGTGTGTGTGTTTTGATGTGTGTGTGTGTTTATGTGCATGCAGATAGCGAGGAGTTATGGATCCTATTTTATCGGAATGGTTGTGGATTTCGATCAGTCATATTCGTGAGTATATATAATAGGTTACTTGACATTTGATATGCATTTGGTTTGATATGATATGAATACATTTATCAGAGATATCTGACCTCAGCCATAACTCATGTATTGAAAATAAATAAGTATTTTCAACTTCTTTATTTCTTCTATACCGAGGCAATTTTTTAAAATCTGCTTTCCTTATTTATTTATTTAAAATTCAATGCTGCAGCAATAAAATAAAACAATGTAGTAAACACATAGCTAACCATTCTTGCCCTGTTTAAGGTGGATGGATGGCTCTTCAGTTCAGTATCAGCGCTGGGACGAGAATCAACCGGATTTTAGGAACAACGACGAGAACTGTGTCATGATAACTCACCATAATGGTACGGTCCAAACACGCAGCAGACCCCCATGCATCCCTAGTCAGAATCTGGTCAATCTAGTCCACCCTGGACAGCGCCCACATACATATAACACACGACCCTCAAATTCAAACAATAATGTTAAAGGTGACATATTACGACCAGGTGTGAGTGTGATTAGCCGTTACAAGCAGTTTTGAAAATCTGCCTCTTCTGACATCACAAGTGGGCGTGTCCACCTAGATGTGTGCTTTTCACAACTGCTTTTGACGGCTAATCACACTCACCTGGTGGTATAATATGTCACCTTTAAAGAACATACTCAAAGGTACACAATAAAGACCTGTGAAGTTAAAAACAATGCGTAAAAGTACATAAATACATATAAATAAGTCCTGGTATGTATACATCTGGTCTCCACCATAGTGCCACTGTTGATTTGGCCCGTGGCCCGCTGTGTTTTAAGGGTTCTGGCATGACATCAACTGCGGCGTTGAGCAGAAGTCCATCTGCAAGAGGAGCACCTCGGTGGCCATCAACAGCACCGCCGCTCCCACCAAGGCCCCCACAGGAGGCTGCCCGCTGGACTGGTCCATACTCCAGTCAAAGGTCAGAGGTCACACTTAACAGCACTTGCTAATTAATTCGAGGGAAGTAACTCTATTTTTTGGTGAAGGTGTGTTTATGTTTTCCTTCCTGTGTTTAATTCATGCGTGTGTGTGTGTGATTACTTTTTATATCAGTGTTATAGAATCGTCCAATCCCGAAAAGACAAATGGCCCGAAGCTCGGAGACGGTGTAATTCAATGGGCGGAAATCTAGCCT
Source organism: Micromesistius poutassou (assembly GCF_964030765.1). NCBI lineage: Eukaryota > Metazoa > Chordata > Actinopteri > Gadiformes > Gadidae > Micromesistius > Micromesistius poutassou. The sequence continues at coordinate 10,484,152 of NC_140286.1, forward strand.
CTATCGTTTCGAGAAGTGATCAAGGTAAGCTCCTGATGTCCAGTCACATGTTGGGCGTGTGGGCGTGTCCACCTAGATGTATGACGGATAGATAAGCAAAGTTTGCTACGGTCCACTGGGTAGGCTGGCAGACTGATCTATCCAGCAAACATCTAGGTGGAGAAGCCCACTTGTGATGTCAGACTCACACCTGGTGGTATAATATGTCACCTTTAAGAATGTCCTCCAGACCTTTAGGCATGCACAGGCCTACAGTGTGGTGATGCTGTTTTCTTTTCAGCGTTTCTGTTGACACGCATGGCGGAGGCTGCGTCAGGAGACCTCTGGATCGGTTTGAATTCTTTGAACAAAGGAGAATTCTTCTGGACGGACGGCCGGCCGAGGCGCTACACAAACTGGGGTTTCAACGTAAGTGTCGGCGCGACGTGATTTGAAGCAATTTTTTGGGTCTTTGAATTTCTGTTTTTGAACGAACACATGCACTTATTATTATTCTCCATTTCAGAAATACAGGCGGCCCGGATCTTTTTATAGTTCCTGGAATGATGTAAGTAGTATAAGTGTCTCCAGGTGAACACACCTGGTAACATATAAGCTGTTATAAAGGTTTTACTTGAAAATGAATAACTACTATGCTCAAGTAAAGGAAAGATTAAATGCTGCAAACACAACTAATCCTCATAAAAATTTAACAAAAAGATAGCAGAAATATTAGCAGAGAAATGTGTTTTATGTTACCAGTTTTACGTTACTAGAGTAACAAAGTTGGGCTTGATTCTTATAATGGAATCATACTATGGATTCGTACAACGGATATAATATTAGTGCTTTATGCTTGTTATGCTGCTTATCATACAATGCTTACACAGTCTCCTCAACATTAACCCTTTGCCCCTCGCCAGGAGAGCTGTGTAGTGCTGAGCAGTAATCAGTCCTCCTATGGGAAGTGGATAGGGCGGAACTGCAATGACACTTATGGATACGTTTGTCAGCGGAATGTGGGTGAGCTCTCCTTTTGTTCTCCAGCACATTATGCTGCCTCTGATCTGTGGAAGAACCTGGTCCAACGAGGGGAAAAAAATGTAATCGTGTGATGAACCTCTGAATGTGCCTTCGTGTAGCCAAGCATTGCCGAGTCATGTTCAGTTTTGACCCTGTCAAAAGTTCACTTCTGACCAAAGTCTGCTCTTTACTGTTTCTCCATCTTATTGTAAGCCTACGCTCCAAAAAAAGTTTTTGTTCTTCCGTGTTAGTTTATTCTCTGCTATCCGATTTTTATTCTCACAAAGGATTAGTAGTAAGTACAAATTTCTGTCTGCAAAACTGTAATTCTGCACCACCACCGCCTCGACAGATTCGCAGATCCCAAGCCCGACAGGACCGCTGACTCCGATCACCTACGTCAAGATGGGCAATGACTCGGTGAAGATTGTCACCCAGAACCTGACGTGGAGCGAGGCCAAGGCGCGGTGCCAGAAGGACGGGGCCCATCTGGCGAGCATTCGGACTGAATGGACGAGGGCGTACATAGAGCTGCAGGCACTCAATCTGAACTCCCCCATTTGGCTCGGTTTGAACAAAGAAGAGGTACCTACCGAGATCTTTTTATTTTTATTTAAATAATACATTTTATTTTACACATACATTATATAGCTTATATAATCGCAAAACCTTTTTTAATACAGTCAATAAAAATGTAGATTTACTTTTTTTCAGAAGTTAACCAGAATGTAGTTGAACCTAATGATTCATTGTAGCAGTAGGCCTGGTTTAGCCTTCTCAACAGAGTGTGTTTTGGGAGTAATCCAATGCGCTCCGGCTTTGCAGACCGGCGGTTACTTCAGGTTCATCAGCGGCTGGCACCTGACGATGGCCAACTGGTCCCCAGGGGAACCAACCGACAATTCCTGCGTCTACCTCGACGTCGACGGAACGTGGAAGACGGGACTGTGCAACATGACCATGAATAGCGCGTGTCTGCAGTCTTCAGGTACTGCAAGCCCACGATTGGAAAATGTCTGTGAAATTTCGCAGGAAATCACATTACATTTGTCAATCTTCCCTTATGACATTGTGACTTCCTTATGAAAACCTAACAACAGCAGCATGATGAATGATCGACTCTCCCCCTGTACACATAGACGTGGCCCCCACGGATTCCACCGAATACGCGGGCAGCTGCCCCGTTGCCAGTCAGGACGAGCGGTCGGATCGCAACTATGCCTGGATGCCGTTCAGGGCCCACTGCTACGTCTTCATCACAGAGACGGTGGAATGGGCCGATGCAGCTTCGGATTGTTCACGACATGGTAAGAGAGCCTGGAACATTGATACACCTGTATGCGTCAAGGTTAGCCTCGTCTCGGGAGATCCCATTCTGTTTTTGTCTGCAGATCAGTCTGGTCCCTGTGAAAACTTTCTTTCTAAAAATAATTAAAGGACCGATCATTGCCCAGGGGAGGGATATTGAAAATAATATTGTAATAATAAAGTAATAAAAAAAACAATGCTGGCACCCAAGGAAAGTGTAGTAATCTACAGTCTACACTAATCTACAATATTCCTATTAATTTTGAAGGTGGAGGCCTAGCCAGCATTGAGGATCCTGAAGAACAGCACTTCATCCAAGATCAACTGTCAATACTGTCCGATGGCCAGAGCTCCTTCTGGATCGGCCTGTACAAGACACATGCAGGTATAGAATTCACCAGTAATTAAAAGCTTTTTGTTTACCCCTTTCTATTGCATATTAAGTAGTTACATTCTTATGCATTTTGAATTGGGGAAACATTTGGTTCAAATAATATTCAGCACTTTTGCAATTCTTTTTCATTTGTTCACAGGAAAGTGGAATTGGCTTGACAAAACCATCGTGGATTACACCAACTGGGATGAGGACAACCCAGAGGGGTCCAACAGTTTTGCAAAGGTCCAGTCGTTAACTGGAAAATGGACGACGGGCCGTAAATGGCACGACAGAGCCTACATCTGCAAAACACCCAAAGGTAAGGCCATTCTTTGCATTTAGAAATGGCAAGTGTGGTAGATTGTAGGTGAAGAATAGTTTAGTGGATAAGGTATTGGTGGTTTGGTTTCCCCGATGTCCACAGCTTAACCTGTAAGCATCCTTGAGCAAGAGCCCCTAGTGGCTCATTAATTACAAACTGAATGTACTGTGAGTCAATATAGATAAAAAAAAATCATGCATCATAATAACAATTCTAATCTACACATCTCTACTCCACAGTTGCTCTTACGAATATGTTGCCAACAGCTGGTGAGTACTACTTCTACTAATTTACCCTAATGGGTTTTTGTTCTGCCATTAATTAAATAATCAATTGCAGAGGTATTGTCCATTTATTAAATTGTTAAATCAGCAATCGATAATTGTTCCTACATACCCAGTGTTTATATAGGCTAGTCTTTTTTATTGTTAACTCTTTCTTAGCCAGACTGTGTCAGTAAGCTACGATCTGTAACTGTTCATTTATGTTTAACATTATAAATTCTGCTTTCATATTGATCATCTTCTATATTAATCAAATGTGTATTTCTGTTCTGTATCGTGTAGCATATCAGACAACTCAAAGAGAGAAACGTGCTCACACAAGCCTGGTGGTGGTCGTCATCTTGGGTTTTCTTGGTGGAATGGCGGCCCTAGCATTCTTCATGTTCAAGAAATCTGGACGATCCATGCCCACTTTTGAAAACCCCCTCTATTTTAATGGAGAGCGCTCAAAGCCTGACGTGGTAGACACCAATCAACTGATAGAGAACGCAGACCAAGACGAGGAAGACCAAGCGCCAATCATAACGCTGTAATGTCATCAGACAGTCAACATTGTGCTGGTTAACAGTGGACCACTAGGGGGTGCTGTGGTTAATCTTTGTACAGTCAGAAAATAGTAGAGAAAAGGCTATTAGAGTAGGAAGAGCTTCAATGGATCTGCCATTATGTCAATAAATATATATAAGTATATATTTTTTCCGAATCTGTATTTGAATGTATAGAATTTCCATTCATTATATCTTTAAGGATAGAGTTTTCATTGTGAATTTTATGCTTGTTCTCTAGAGTAACTTAAAGTACTTGTTTATAATTGTTGTTCAATTACTAATTTGAAATAAATATGAATATGATCTTGTATTGTTCATCATACAATGTACTTTTAATTTAATAAAAAAATCATACATAAAGAAATTGAATTGATCCATTATTGCTGCAGGATGTATGTATCTTAATTACTACAATGTTAGTATATTGTATAGAAGGGTGTAACTAGGCAACAAATACAATTTATAAACAATATAACAAAATATAAAACATTGACATTTATTTTAATGTACAGTGCAATTGGAAAACATAACGAGTATTATCATATAAACAATGAGATTCATCCTACAGAATTGTACTGAGCATTAATAACTATTAACATTGCCAAAGCTTTAATGCTGCATTATGTAACATTTTCGCTGAAGCTGTGACTTTTCTCCTTTCGCCTATTTTTCCACAGACCAAATGGATTTGGAAACCCAAAGATAAAGACTGCATTGCATAAAGTTCATGATAAACCATATTGTATTTCTTCAATGATATACATCTCAAAATCCAACGAAGCACTTTCCTTTATTTGCAAGTGAGCTCGAAACACTGTTAATTGTGGATCAATCAGTTGATTTAGGTCTACAAATAATGAAACAAGACAGCGTTTATAGTCGTTTTATCATCAAGTTAAAAATAAAACTCCAAAAGATTCAAAATAACCAATGCATTATAAGAGAAGTGAGAGAGTGGATTTATCTGTTAGACCTGCAGTCCTTATAGACCCTTTCCAAAGGCGTCACCATTGGACAAACACAGGTCACTCAAAACACTTATTATGCTGCCACTTATTATGGGTGTGTTCCATTTTATGGAGGGCATGAGAATCAGACATACCTTCACTAGTCTTTAGTCTACTACATGTGCCCTGGTACACATGAGGAACAGACCCATAATGAGTGTTATGAGCCACACCTGAGTCTGTCCTACGAGGACAATTCTGTGAAAAAGGCTTATGAGGTAAAGCTCTAGCAAACCAGTGCAATTTACTCTCTCACGGCCCCCCTGCCTCCCTTCAACCAAACAGTCAAGGCAAATATGATATGTGTATATATACAAATGCATAGAAGTTGATTTCAAGCTATATATTTCATCACAAGAAGATGCATAGAGGCCTCAGCGCACAGCACGAGTGTCACCGACAAAAGAAAGGAGTCATGCTTCCAGACAGTGCGAGAGAGAATAAATATGCCTGAACAACACCGTTAGAAAAGTAGGAAGCTGAGTACGACATAAGTTCTCATTCAGGTGTAGAAAAATAGTTTTGGGGGACTTTTCTTGAAATAAACAAACTGCTTGTGTATGTCATCATTTGTAATAAACGTGGTCGAAAGAGAAGTGTGAAGTGTGACTGTCATCTGTCTGTTTGACACCTGTTGACACAGGCTGAAACGTGTTCAGCCTGCCATCTCCCTTGTGCGGTTTGACTCGTAGATTATGAATGAGTTTACAACAAATCAAGGCTTGTATTGTATTATTCTACACAGTTAAAACCATATCCTGTTTTGTCCTATATTTAGTCCGAAAACAAATCAAACACTTACAGGTTGGTCATAATGAATGTGATCATGTCCTTCGGGTATTCAGATCTAATGTAGATCTTTGTAACAGCCGAACATTTCAGCAACCTAGAGATAGGGTAGCAGTGTAACAGTGTGTTGTCTACAAAGACAGAGATTTGAGAACAAGAAAAGTGTACTCACTAAAATCCAGGCTCAGTGTGCAGGGGGTCATGTCAATGTAGAGCAGGTTATGATTTCTGTCTGCATGCTATTATTATAAATGGTTCTGATGGAGCACATGAGGGTTCATGTTGGTATACGATACAAGTTAAGCACTGAAGCTCGATGCGCGGACGCATGGCATGGACATGGGGCTTTACGCCACGTTTACACTGTACAGGTCTGTCGACGGATCTCATTGACTTTGCATGGGGCGCTCTCGAAATGCATTGTGGGTCAATCCGTTCCGTCGGCTCCGTTGCCTGCGTCAAAAAGTTAAGAAATGTTCCACTTTTCTGGCAGCGACGGATCCGTTGGCCAATTAGATTGGCCAACGCGTCCCCCATACGTCAGACACGCCCTCCGTCATCCGTCGACGGACGTGTACAGTGTGAACGCGACGTCACCCTGAACATCGGTCTCATTTTGGGAGTGACACCTGCTTGTTTAACTGGTAACTTTGCCTTTGTTGACAAGTCAACTGACTCACTATTACGTGTTTACTTGTGACATAAGTGGAAGACAACCGACTCCTTTTTAGATAATCAACCAGCAATCATTTCATGTGGACCATCCAAATCCATCGCTCCGAGGCACGGCAGGAGTGCGAGGCCGCGAGGCGATTCGAGTGTAGTCAAGGAAGGGGGCAGAGGGAGGCAACAATCAGCAAAGAACAGACGAACAGAACGGCAGAAGTCGTTGCCACTGCCGACCGCTCCTTAGTGTGTTTACAACTAGAGCGGCATTAAAACCATGCACGGACCCAAATAAAAAACCAACAACGACCACAATCACGCCGACAGCGACTAGCTGTATAAATGCGGATCCCTGTGCCAGTGTCTCCCATCCCCGTCTCTCTCTCCCCTGTCCCTGTCTCTGTCTCTCTCCCGCTCTCGGTCCCTGCTGTGGTAGTGCTGGTAGTTGTGTTGGTGGTGGTGGCCCCCGGGGTAGTGGTCCCTACGAGGGGTCCTGGGGGCCGTGTGCTGCTGCTGCTGCTGCTGCTGCTGCTGCTGCAGCTGTGGTGGGTGGTGGTGGTGGTGGGGGGGGCGTCGGTGCTGACGGTTGCGCTCGTTATTCTGCTCCGTCTCGTTGCTGCCCCCGCTCTGCGGCTGGCTGTTGCCGCGGTGATGCTGGTGGTACTGATGCTGATATCGGTACGGTTGCTGTTGCTGTTGCTGTTGTTGTTGTTGTTGTTGCTGTGGAGGAGGGTGGTGGCGCCTGTGGTGGTGCTGCCGGTGGCCGCTGTTGGGATGGTGGTTGAGGTCCTTGTGAGAGGCCACCACTCTGCCGTGGTAGCGAGGGTCCACCTCCCCCTGCTCCTCCCCTCCTCCCACACCTCTCCCCTCCCCCACCTCCTCCTCCTGCCCCGCCAGGCTCCTCGACAGCCTGGGGAGCTGTCGGCGGGACGGGCCGTGGTGGGCGTGTGTGTGCTCCCTGCCGGGGTGCTGGTGGTGGGGGTCAGTCCTGCGGTGTTGGTGGTGGTGGTGATGGTGGTGGTGGTGGTGGTGGCCGTGCTGGGCCCTCTTTGGTTCTGTCCTCAGGAGCGCGTCCTCCTGCCCCTGCTCCCGCCGCTCTCCCTCCTGCTGCTCCTCCTTCGGACCCTCCCTACGGCCACCGTCCCGGGGCCTCTGCTCCTGGGGGCCGGGGGCCGAGGGGGGCTCCTGGTCTAGGTGGTTCTCGCGGGAGCCCTTCCTCTTGGTGGCTGGCGGCCTCCTCTCCTTCTGCTCCTCCTGCAAGCAAGAACAGAACAAGAGGTAATGGCATTGATCACACGCATAGGCACACACACGCACACATATACACACACGCACACACATGTGCACATATACAGGCACGCGCACATGCACACACACACACACACACACACACACACACAAACACACATGCACACACACACACACACACGCGCGCACACACACACACACACACGCACGTGCATACACACACACAGGTAATTTATATTGGGTACAAGGAGCTAAACTAGCTAGCTAGTTTGGAGGTGTTGGTATGATCATAATAGATTGCAAAACGACAAGGAAAAGACAAACAATATGCAGAACTGGCTACCGGATCTTATCCTCTCTCTACAGGGGAACCTTAAGTAGATAAAGATGGTGCATAATCACATCCTACTCACCAGAAGTGGAAGCTCATTTCTGCATATTTCCCCCAGGGAAATGGTTTGAGAGGAAATGGGATGAAAATGTCACGTGAAAAAATGAAAACAAAACAACGACCGTGGGACTCAAAAGTTGTCAAATCCGTTTCCCCGAAATTCAAAGTGAATGCAAGGTGTTTTTTTTTGTTATTAGTTTTATTGGACAAAAGGATAAAAAAAAGGTATAAAAAAGGTTTGAAATGAGTTGAAAGGAAGCGAGACACTGCAGCTAAACCTCATCATACGACGATGGATATCGAAAATGCTGAAGGGTGCGAACTTTAAGGTACGGTAAACAGTGGGGGGGGGGGGGGGGGGGGGGTGCGACGCCCGATGAGTTCAGTGTCGGGAACCCGTTGGTGTACAACATTCTTTGGGGTGCAAAAAACTCATTCAAACATCCTTCCAACAAACCGTTCTTTCCTGCCCTCAGTAAATAAAATGGTTTCTGTACACATTAAGGTCGAGCCGTCGATAACTTCGATTATAACAGCGTGACTTCCCAACAGCTTTCAAGTAGTGTTCATGACCTCTCCTTGGCTTGTGTCTATCTTCCACACGGCTCTGAATGGGCCTGAGTACTCGACTGCATTTCAATGTTAGCCTAAGCCTAAACCTAAACCTAAGCCTAAGCCATATATTTTGGCAGTCTTAGATTTTGCCATAGCCTTATCTTTAGCCATAGCCATAGCCTTATCTTTAGCCATAGCCTTAGCCTTGTCTTGAGCCATAGCCTTATATTTAGCCATAGCCTTGTCTTTAGCCATAGCCTTGTATCAAGCCATAGCCTTATATTTAGCCATATCCTTATCTTAAGCCATAGCCTTATCTTTAGCATAGCCTTATCCTTAGCCAGACTCATCCTTAGCCATAGACTCATCCTCAGCCACAGACTCATCCTCAGCCATAGCCTTATCTTTAGCCATAGCCATAGCGTCAGCCTATACGCTAGCGTTAGCCTACCTTCTTCCGAGGCGTAGGGGTCACAGGAGCGGGGGGGCTGACAGGCAGCGTGTTCTCGGCCAGCTGCAGCACCAGGGGGTTGGTGGGCTCCATCTCGGGGGGGTGCGTGGCCCTCCAGTAGGTCTCCAGGTAGTCAGCCATGTGCTCGCAGGCGTCCGACAGCTGGTTCTCATCCAGGATCACGTCGAACGATTCCTGGGTCAGCAACGAGACACAAGGGGAGGACACGGAGAGGTGTTAGAGAGGAGCTGCAGGAGTGATGGATAGTGCAGCATGGAGGTGTGGACGAAAGAAATGATTGAAGAAGGAGTCTGTGTGACTTTTTACCATGTAAGAGGAGTAATACAGACACAGGACACTATTGGGTTCGGGAGTATTGTCCAGTGTCTATAGTCTCTTCCTTCATGATTATAGATATAATATAATAATATAATACTATTATACTAAGGGTTAGGTGGAGCCTTCCTAAGACAGCTCAACCTTCAGGTCACATCCAAGTCACATGACCCACACTGTCAATCAAACTGATCATGTTGTAACAAACACACTATGTAGCTTTTCACTGCAGTACAGCAGTGGAAAAGTGTATGTAAAGCATATGTCAGCCATTTGCTAGGGAAAGACTATTCATAACATTGGGCAGGAGAAATACATTTGTCAGTTGATAGGGGGGAGGCTAATAGCCGTGGCTCTTTTTTGTCTCTTTCTATCTGTTTTGATCTATCTATTTGATGTTTCTGTTGTGCAGCACTTATTCCAAAGTGAAAAGTAAAAAACTTTATCAGCCATTTATTTCTCACACTTCTGTCCAAGTTCATTCCTCCCCTAAAACCTGAGCTTGGCAAGAAAGAGCTTTGAAAACAAACAATACAGTCCCCTGGTAACAGATAAGGTGATGCCATCAGGTCCTGCAGCCAGGTTCAGATAAGCCAACGGGAAGAACAATAAGGTCATCGCAAAACAAAGACAATCGCATGCATTATCAGAAGGGTTTAGACAGAGGGATTCAGACTCAAATACAAAGCTTTGCATTTTTAATCACTGACTTAATGTCAGAATAACATAGAAAACATCCTTCTATAATATGTGATGTATATTTTCATGGCCAAGGTTCACAGCATTTCGTACAAATGTTTCGATTTAGCAAACATCCTACAAGGCTTTTATGAGTCTTCGTCGTTACCCTTGTGCTCAGCTTTGGCTATCAGCATGTGTTGTAAAGTATCATTAACTCTCTAATCAACCCCGTAATGATGAATGACTGGAGATCCTCAATAGCGTGGCATGGGAGGTCGTTTTAACGTGTACTACAGTGATGTCGAGGAACGGCCACTAGAGGGCGCTCACCGGCGGACACTGGGCCAGCTTGTCTGCGGCCACCAGCTGAACGTTAAGATGCTTGGTCTGAGACTTCCCCCGGGTCTTGATCAGTCTGGTCAACACCTGGACAGGGTCAAAAGGTACAAACATGGGGAATACAGCCAGGATATGTATGCAGGAATAAGGATTGTTCAACTGTCTGCAGGGGCTAGGGAAGATTATTGATTTTGGTACCAAGCCACCCGAAACACAAAAGTAAATGGGACACTATTTGAATTAATGAATATTGATCATGAGGAAATGTTGACGGATGCAGACATTGTTATCGGTTAAAGATGAAACAGACGGAACGGAAGTGATAACAGAATTACCTCTAGGTAATGTTTATTGAAATTGTAACCACTGGGAGTAAGAGACAGGAAGAGTTGCCAGTAGAGAGATGATGCATAGTGCATGACACGGCAAACTTTCAATACAAAAATAAACCTGCTGAAAATCGTTACATTTTTGTTTCACAAGAATTGTGTTGAGATGTTTTTGTCTGTGTGTGTGTGTGTGTGTGTGTGTGTGTGTGTGCGTGTGCGTGCAGGGGTATATGTCCCCATGTGCACGCACGTGTGTGTGTGTGTGTGTGTGTGTGTGTGTGTGTGTGTGTGTGTGAATGTGTGCGAATGCGCAAGCGTGTGCATCTGTATGCGGGTATCACACGGTGCAGGTGTGCGTGCGTACCTTGGGTTGGGAGATCTTGACGTAGACCAGGATGGGGGCCAGCGAGGTCTTGGACACCTGCAGCGGGTGGTTGACGGTGTCGGAGTCCAGCAGCACCAGCTGCATGCTGCGGGCCAGCTCAAAGATGCGCTCCACCTCTCCCTGGATCTGGGCTGTGGGGCGGGGCGGGGCAGAGCAGTGCCTGTCAGCCTTGCTGAGTGTTTGTTTGGCTGTGTTTAACTGTGTTTAACGAACGAGTCAAAGGCCGCCATCGCTCTGTTGAGTGCATCGCGAGGGACGCGCTTCATTCTTCGCCGCTGTAAAATATTTCTTGGCTGGTGCGTTTAATGAGTAAGTAAAAACGCCATCATCGTTTTGTGTTTTGTTTGTATTGCGTTTCATTCATCTGTGCTGTTCAATATCTTTTGGCCGGTATATTTAGCTAATACGTATAACGCCATTATTGTGTGAATGCATACAGTCCATACAGCCCCCATCAATCAAAATAAGATTTTCGTCTGAACTGAATGATTTTCTCTTTTGCTGTTCATTAGGAACTAACCAAGCAGGATCACAGCACGAAGCAATCAGAAACAACAGCCAGCCAATCGGTCCGGTTCATCAATCAAATCGACTCCAGAGTTTAACGGTAAAGATCAGTGAAAAAAAAGGCATGTGTGTGATATGACGTTCGGCGCCAATGCAGCGTGCTGCGTGGACACACGGGTCAAGAGAGGAGAGAGGAGGAGCTGAGTGGATAGGGGTCACACAGGGGGGAGAGCAGGAGCCATGTGGAGGCACTGGTCAGACGTAGGAGAGCAGGAGCTGAGTGGATACGGGTCAGAGAGGGGAGAGCAGGAGCTGAGTGGATACGGGTCAGAGAGGGGAGAGAGGGAGCAGGCGCTACGCTGGCAGCTGCTGTGACCTTGTCAGAGACTTGACGCGGTTACAGCCTCTCTCCCCGACACAGAGGGGCGAGTCTTCCCCCCCTGGTCCGTCTGGCGGCCCGAACGTACTGCGGTACGCCGATGCACTCTGGGGTGAGGTGGGGGGTGGGGGGGGGGGGGGGGGGGGGGAGTGTAGGAGGGGGGGGGGGGGGGAGAGCAAGCCGATGGGCCGATGCGAATCACCACAGTCTACATCACAGCAATACAGAGGCTGTTGCTACGGTTACGAGGCAGGGTGGATGGCAGGGTGGTGGAGACGAGAAACAAATCACACAGATGGACGAGCAATTGTGTTAATGATACGTACCGGCGGCGTCTGGGTTCAGGGAGCCACGGGGGAGACAAGAGGAGAAAACAAACACAAAGAAAAACTAAATAAGGCCAAGTTAACGTGATCTGTTGTGGATGGAGGTTGTCTGCCCACCTCCCCGCTCCCCAAGTAGGACTAGAATAGCAGGGGGGCCGGGGGGGCTGAACAAGGCGGTACGGTGGACTTTACTCCGCTAACAAGTCACAGTCAGACACAACTCACTTACTCATGCCACAAATTGAACAAGAGTGTCTCACAAGACAATGATGTAAGTGTTAAAGTGCCTTGAGTGAGTGAATGAATGACTAAATCAGTGTTAACCGGCGTCTTGTTGACTGTGTTGTATATGAAGACGCAGTGGTTGACAGTTGGTTGGGGAGACGAATGGCACAATTCCGGATTAAATTGCACTCGCTCTCACAATAAAAAAAAAAAGAGAGAGAGAGAGCAAGAGAGAGAGAGAGAGAGAGAGAGAGAGAGAGAGAGAGAGAGAGAGAGAAAGAGAGATAGATAGATAGATAGATAGATAGATAGATAGATAGATAGATAGATAGATAGATAGATAGATAGATAGAAAGATAGATAGATAGATGGAGCTATCTGAAGTGGGGGCCAGTGTACCTAGATGAGAGCGGGTGTTGGAGCGGTCCATTAAGGCCTTTTTTCCGGGGTTGTTGAGGATGGAGCGCTTGGCCAGAGAGATGTCTGCCGTCACCCGTGTTATCGTTATTCTACAAGGGGGAAAGAATAATTGATGTTATGTAAACACAGCTTCACGGAAATCAGTCTCTGTTATACTACTAGCATAGGCGTTAGCACTATTTGGAATTACATCAGGACTTACCTGCCTTCAAATCGATGTTTCAAAAAGTCAAAAAGTGCTTTTTGCATCATATCTGTAACCTGGAAGGCAAGACAGCAAAACATGGACGGGAATGAAAACAATCTGTATGTCTTCATAGTCACGATAGGAGCTACAAGAACTGTGACTGTATGAATATGGGTGTGTTTTCATTGTTATTAGCTGGTTTGAACTGCTGCATTCATTTATTAATAAATTCATCACAGAGTGGTTTGTGTGTGTGTGTGTGTGTGTGTGTGTGTGTACGTGTGTGCATGGTTTTGTGTGTGTGTGTGTGTGTGTGTGTGTGTGTGTGTGTGTGTGTGTGTGTGTGTGTGTGTGCATGTGTGTTTGTACACTGATATGTGTCTATGTATGTACATGCGTGTGTGGGTTTACCTCCAGTCCCTTGAGCGAGGGTCCCATCAGCACCACGGGACGCATGGTGGGTACCACGTCATACATGGCAATCTGCTCCCCCTACAGCCGGCACACGCAACAAAGCACACCACGTCACTGAGTGTACAGGTGCATTTAACATGCATTTTTTGTTAAAATGTAGAACAAAATGTATGAACGTAAGTTCTTACTTACCGGTTTCTTTTTTACTTGCTGATTAGCTATTCAAAGTGAGGTTAACAGAATGAATTAACATTATACATTCGGATAACGATAATAACAATAGCAATCACCATGCAACACAAACAAACACTTTCCATAAGGAAATAGTGTGTTAAGGAGTTGCCTAAACAAAGGCAAGCGTACCTTGTGAAGGAGGGGTGTACTTCTTGGAGTTCAAGTCCTGAACGACTTGAGACGCTGCTTTGCTGAAATAGACAAAAGCAAAACGAATGAAGAACATCCTGCCCTGATCTCTGCGGGCATCAAAGCGTCGGGAGAAGGGGTTGCCTGCAGCGGGTACGTACGTGGCTAGGGCCTTGGCAGCCTTCCTGGCCTGCACCTCTCTCCTGATGAGGATGGTCTCCAGGTTGACCGGGCTGGGTATGAAGCCCACCACACCATCCTCCTTCACCGGGCGGCCGATCCACCACTCGTTGTTGAACTTCTGCACACCACACCACCAGAATATTCATACTAGGGGTGTGATCGGCTACACGTGTACACGTGTAACCGGTTAGTAAATCATAACCGTTTAGGAAAAATCAGTAAACGAAAACCGAAAAAAAAAAAAAATCAAAATCAAAATTAACATGTACTATTTATTTAGAGATTAATAAAGCTACAAATGTTCCACTTTGACAACGTTAATGCGCTAAGAAATGCACGTGATAAATGTTGGGTAATTGACCACCGTGCATTACGTCATGTAACACGTAAGTTTCACTCCCCCCCCCTTTCCGCCATGTTGGAAGGTACGCCCCTCCGAGTGCAGCTGAGCTTTGCGTTATTGTTGACACGGTAGCTGCTAGCAGAGGAGGTTGTTGAAATTCTGTACTGTTTTAACAATGCCTGGAAATAACTGCTGCGTTAAAAACTGCTTCAATGTGGGTTACAGTTTGTCAGGTTCCCTAAATGGACAACGCAGTTGTCCCACACTACAAGATTTTTTAATCTTATGTGATTTTTGAGTCGGATGTACACCACACACATAAAGAGAATCTCAGCCCATTTCTTGCTCTCCGATCGTAAATACAAATACATGAGATTCGAACACAAGACGGAACACCACACACGGACAATCTAGTCCTCTAATGTCCCGCTGCAGGGCCGTGGAGGTAGAACTAGAGCGACTCGTCAACAGTGAAGATGGATCAGCGTCTTTTGACGGCAGTGGTTTCCGCGGTGCTTATGCTTACATAATATCAGAGAATATCCGCGTCAGTTCGGCCGCGGCGCAATTAATGAATAAAGATCATAAACTGAATGGCTGTGCAAGTGTTGTGAGACACGGCTGCGAACCGGCAACTTAAAACAAAGTAGTGCCGGTTTGGTTCCGTGCCGCTGCCGTATCCAGTGGAATAGCAATAGCTATTATTATTATTATTGACTATAATGGTTTCTAATGTCTTCTTGTGTTCTCTGCATTTTCACTAGGACCCTTTTCCTTCGCCTTATTCTTCTCCATTTATTTCTATCTCGTAATGTCTCCTGCGTCTCTATGTTGCGTATTTCCTCATGTCTCTATGCCGCTCTGACAACGTTGCCCCTGGCAACCGATAGCCGTGGATGCCATCATGGCGGACGGGCTCAAACCCCTCCCCTCCCCTTCCCAAAAATCACGTGACTCCTCATTCTCAATAGCGCGACTGCGGTCCACTTAAAAAACAAACAAAAAAAAAACGGTTAACCGTGTACACGAAAAAAAAGGGGTCGTGTAACCGTTTACAATTTTTTGTAACCGTTCACACCCCTAATTCATACTTTGCACGTGACGTCACAACGACGGCGGGCAAGAATTCCAGCAACGAAACCTAGCAACCTAATCAGGACGTCGCCAGTTTTACCACACGAACGGTCATTAGGTTCCTCTCAGTCCAAATACCGTCATGATGGAAAGATTAGTTCAACGGGAGCATTTGTGCCAGGCATACACATGGCAAACTGACAAATTAGACATGTATTTTTGTACGGAATCTCCCTGCTTCTGAAATGCGCGAACATCTCCGCCCAGCGCTCATTCCACTGTGCAGATTAAATCGCGCAGCATTCTGGAACAGCAACTGTGCGATCATCCCTGCCCTCACACATTGTTGAAGTCATATGCTGGATGCTTTAATCTTTCTATGTGTTTTTTAGTGAATGATCAGGCTATAATAAGACCACATTGGCTATGTAATCGCGGACAAAAGGGGACATTTCATAGTGGATGGTGGAATAGTAACATTCACCTTTGCTTTGATTATGAAGATATTCCTGTTTTTCACCTCCCATATGACAGTGCTGTTAACCCATCCGTAGGCTTTAAATTTTTGTGCGGTATAAGGTGACGGATTCTCTATGAGATTAATGTAAATATCTCCAAACTCCAAGTCTGGTAGAGTCTTTGCCAGCTTCAAAGCAATGAATACATCAGTGGGTGCTGTGTATGGATCACAAGTTCCGAGTATGTTTATCTTCTCTTCGTATCTAATTTTAACATTTTGTGACATATGGTCTAAATAGTTGATTGATTGAAGTATTGGAAATCTGCAAATCGTTGGCCGTTGTTCGTCGCCATTTTGCCAGCGTTTGTTGCCCTCCAGGTATCCATGGTAGTCACGTGACCGCAAAGTATGAATTGGTTGTTGGTTTACTGGAGAAGAAATATAATAATAATAGAATGGAGGTGGGTGTTTTTACCCTGGTGACTGCTTGCGGAAACTTTTTGAAAGCTATTATCGAAAGCTATTATCGTGCCTTATGAAGGGTGGTGTTGTGTACGAAATGCGCCACACATTGTGGAGTTTTACTATAAGTGGCTGACACACTGACGCATTGGCATAGTGTCTGGGTGCTGGTGAACCTTTGAAGACGTTCGCACCTGTTTATCCAGAATTTGCATTTTATTATTGAGTAACATTGACAAAATGGCAGTGATGACCGTGTTATGGATCGTAGAAGAAATCTAGGCTTATCATCTGTAGGCTTTTGAAAACAAAAGTGTTGGGTTTAATGGTATTTTAATAAGGGAATAGTACTTAGATTATGAGTTTATGCATTGCTGTTTTTTCTTTTTATAATTGCATATAAATGCGATCATGTATTTATTTACCATGAACACACTATATTTCTTTACTAACCCCTGATCCCTCTTGTTACTCTGCACTCTCTCCAGTTGCTGCTTCACCTTGAGGTGCCTCTCAAAGTATTGATTGTTTGCTTTGATTATTCTCAGCCTCACTTGGATAAAAACCTATGGATAAAAACCTACTACTTGGACAAAACTCACTATCGTAAAATCGGAAACAAGTAAACCCTAAATACTGTTTCTACTGGAGTTTGAATATTCCCAAAATAGTCCCATTATCGGGAGACGATTGAGGGCGTGAATGTGTCTCATATATATATATCTGGGTGACCGGACCTCTTTGATGTGCAGGAAGTCTCTGGCCTCGTAGGTGACGGCGTGTCCCGGCACGGGTACGTTGTCGTCGTCCGCCGGCGTGTACGAGAAGTTGCAGCGCACGGCGAACGCCACCGGCCGGTACTGTGGACAGACAGCAGGGACGGACGGACAGACGCGATGAGCCGTTACGCCTCGTGTACATACACAGCAAGCGCGCACAGTAGCATTTGACCAGCTTTTCATGCAGCACACTTCTTTCGCTTTGACTTGCTTTCTTTCCCAAAATAGAAAAAGTACTTAAAAAGTACTTATGTATAAATAAATAAATATTGGTATTTCTACGCATATTACAATAATCTATACACCACCATCCAGCACCATACATAAATAGTACCAGAGATATCTACAGGCGAGTTTTCATCTGAAGTCCCTGGGCAGGAGTTGTACTCGAAACATACAAAACATGTGAATACAAGATATCGATACGCAAGACATTTACACAGACCATAGTGATATGTAATACATCTCTGCGGCTATTCAAGTTCCTGATTAAACAAACTAACATACTAAACCCCTGATTAAGCAATATAGTATTTTAATGAGAATCTGCAGTTTTATGATAATCGAGTGAAGTGACAACATTACTGGATACTCAAACATCATGCAACAACACCACGACACCAAGAAATAAAGAACAACAGCCGATGGTCGATAAACGACCATGAGAGACAGACGGATATCGTTAAATCAATTTCCCAAGCATGAAATTTCCAATTTGGTTGCATTCGTTTTGTGAGAGCAGCCCTAATGTAGAGAGTGACATCACCCATGTAAGAATGACACGCCTGGTGGCTGGACACACAGCCCTTGTGAGTTAATCCGCGAGCAAGGTTGTAGTTGCGCTGTTCTCTAAGCTTACGTACATATGAGACAGCAGATACACCAGCAGATTCTTATGGCTTACCCCTACAGAGTCCCCACAGCGGCTGCAGAGATGCTGTGCTAATCCTCCTGCCAGAGTCAAATGTCAAGCCAATAGTAATGAGTCCATGGATGGTTTCGCCACGGCGGGACATGCTTTAGGGGTCAGCGGTCAGTGGCACCAGGACACGCTGTGTGTGTTCTGTGCATACTTAATGACATCCTTCCCACCACTAGGCGTTCTTAGTCAATGTGCACTGAGATAAGCATTGCATAACAGCAGAGACATAGAGGAATGGATGGCATACATATTTTCACATGCTTTTTACGTGTTTTTGTGTCTGGTCTGCCAAGACAAATAATAAATACTCTGGAATCATTTGTCCACCATTAATGTATGTGTGCATGGATCTTATTTATTCGATCTCATGTCTTTCTTTGCTTTTGTCTGCTTGCTTGTGAACTAATACAGGGAACTTTAACAGACCATGGAAACTTTTCAATAAATCATTACTGACGATGATCTCTCTTTCTTAGCATATCAAAATCCCGAATAGTGATTTACAACCAGTTGACTTGTAGCCTTATGTGTGCTGCTGTCTCATGCTTTGTAGTCTGCTCTTGTCTGTTTTTCTTAATTAACCTGAATTAGTATAACTAACAACTTTTGGCCTAAAGTCTGCCTTTAATTATTGGATACAAAAGGCAAACTCTCTTTGGTTGTGTAACCTTGAATGCCCCGCTTTTGTCGCAGGGAGCGATGCATTGGGGATTGAATAAAAGTGATGCAAGGTTCTTTTATCTGTTAGATTCATCAAAGGGTTGAGGCGGTTTCGGGCTTATAGTTTTCCAAATCATTTGGAACGAA
Source organism: Micromesistius poutassou (assembly GCF_964030765.1). Classification (NCBI taxonomy): domain Eukaryota; kingdom Metazoa; phylum Chordata; class Actinopteri; order Gadiformes; family Gadidae; genus Micromesistius; species Micromesistius poutassou. The sequence continues at coordinate 10,503,020 of NC_140286.1, forward strand.
ATTGATGGTTAAAAGTGAAGAAATCGGTGCAAATGTGACAACATCACCATTACTTCTAACAAAACTGAAATTACACGTCTAACTCTCAAAAGAAGTACAACTGAGCCAATGTTGTCAGGGCAGGATAAATAGTCTGTGGTTGCCTATGGCGACCGGAATGAGTCAATAACTCCATTATGATCTCTGAAGTTCCCGGGGGAAAAGCAAATTATTCAGCTCTGTCAATAACTCTGCTCAGGGCTTTGCTGATGAAGTTTCTGGGCAGTATCGATCCGGCTCAGATTTAATTAAAAAACGATAGGTTTCAAAAGCCTCTCGTTATAGAAAAATAGTTTTTCTTGCATTGGATTAGTTAAAACTTTGCTGTGGTTGTTTTTCCCCATGAATGCATAACATAGTATTCCAGCGACATCTTACAGTAGTAAAGACTGTAAACAAAGGGAAACATACATTTGTGCAGCAGGTTAAGTCTGAGTCAATGCAGGTCAATCAGTACGTAGTGAATGTCCACACCTGCATGCATAATGACCCATAGTGTCAGGAAATCATCGCAACCTGAGTGCCTTTTTGCAAGTTATTTTTTAAAAGGTGTGTCCCAAACTTCAAGTCAAAGGCAACATATACATTAAACTGTTCTTTGTCCTATACAACAAGGCAGTGCTCTACTGTCAGCTAATAATGTATACAAAAATAGCATTGAATCCCAACCCAATCAATTGCGTCAACAATGGAGTGTTTATGAGCAAGGAGTAAAGCACTCCGGGGAGTCCTATAATTGGAAAGGGGGGGGGGCGGTGATGCAACTGAGCAGATCCTCAGCAACACCAGCATAACAATGTTGTGTTCCTCATTCCAACTTCTGTCTCCGGGATCATCTTTCTTCATTGTTTTGCCCTCATTCAATTTCAGATTTTAAGAAAGCCCCATAATCAGCTTCTTCTGCATCACAGCGATCTAACGCTTCAATATGTCCACAAAGAGCTGAGCACAGGCAACTCCAACAGGATCACGCCGACACAGCGTTGCAATAAGCAACCTTATTCAATTGTTGGATTCCTTCTGCTGTTGTTTTGCTCGTAAAATAGATGACACGGACGCGAAGATATTTCCGTGTCCTATTTTACTGGCGGAATATCGCTCCACTAATCTGTTTCCCTGTCTACCTTTCCCATTCGTGATGTGATTACGTCCTCACACGCCGTCTCTGAGTGTGTGTTTGTGTGTGTGTTTGTATGTGTGTGTACAGTATTCGTGCTTGCGTGTGTATGTAAGTGTGTATGCCTGTACACTATCTGTGCGTACAAAAATAAATGTAATAAATGTAATTTCCTCATGGGAGTCATCCCAAAGGGATAATAAAATCGAAGTCTAAGTCTAAGTCTAAGTCTAAAGTACACAGATGTGCTTGTGTGTGTGTAAGTGTGTGTACACCAATATGCGTTTGTGTGTCTGCATGTATACAGTACACATATGTGCGTATGTTATGTAAGTGTGTGTATACTAGTATGTATGTGTGTGTGTGTGTGTTTACAGTATACATGTATATGTTTACATTGTGAATGTGTTTGTACACTAGTATGATATGTGTGTGTGTGTGTGTGTGTGTGTGCGTGCAGTACCTTGGCCTTCTCAAGCTGAGCCTGGGCATTCCTCTCCTCAACAACGTCTGAGTCGTGGCGCTCTCCCTGCAGAGAGAATCAACAGCACATGTTAATCATCATTTAGAATGATATATCATATCCATCATTAAGAAGTCAAATCTATTGCAGAACTGCTTGGAAAACCACTGTTCATCATAGACCTAATTCCTAAACTCAGGACTTTCACCATACTGGATGTAGCAGTTGCATTTGAATCACAGTGGACTCTGGCGTCTCTCTGGACTCTCTCATTAACACTGATTCAATGCAACTGGGAAGAAGAAAATAACACCATGGTCTCGTACTTTACATTCATGGTTCTAGCTCCCATCATGCCGTTGTCTGTAACTGTTGGAGAGTGGTGAGCTAATGGGCTGCCTCTCGGGGCGTTGTAGGGTTTATGTGTCTAGCTTTCTGCATATCAGACTGTCTGTCCCCGGTTAGACGAGACTAATGAACGCCCTCTGTCTCTGACTCAAAGGACGTTCATTATCACCCCCCGCGTCATCACCAAGGGCCCCTTCCCCGCAACTGATATTGTTCTTCTCTTCTCTCTCCTCTCTCTCTCTCGCTCTCTCTCTCTCATATCAATCAATCTACACACACATAAATCGATGTGTGTGTGGATCAGACAATCTGTAACTTAGAGATGCAACTGATATATATATATATATATATGAGAGAGGAGAGAGAAGAGAGTGAGAGAGAGAGAGAGAGAGAGGAGCGAGTGAGAGAGAGAAGAGAGTGAGAGAGAGAGAGAAGAGAGTGAGAGAGAGAGAGAGAGAGAGAGAGAGAGAGAGAGAGAGAGAGAGAGAGAGAGAGAGAGAGTGAGAGAGAGAGGAGAGAGAGAGAGGGATGAACAGGAGGCTTGGAAAGACAATTAGCAGAAGAAGAGAGGGATGCAGGGTGCAGGGTCAAAGGGGGGAGAGTATGGAGGAGGAGGCGTCTGTGTTTTCTGTTTACCTCTGTGCCTGTCACGGGCATCTGCTCTCCCAGCACCCAGCTCCCTCCCGCCAGCTAATGTCACCCGGCCAATAGCACCCTCTATGAATTATTAAAGCACACGTTTGGCCTGCTGCACGCCCTGAGTGTGACTGACTGACTGTTTGTCTGCAGACTGACAGACAACGCACCTGTCCTGAAGGCCACCCGCAGCCACAAGGTCCGCCTTATGAATACGACTCTGTGGTTTTTATTTGAATATTTTTAGTAGCATATATTTTATCTATTCAACAAAAAAAACATGGATAATAAATATAGTACTTCATTTATTTACAATATGTACACAAAATATAAATGTATATTAGTACATGCATTTATAGTTTATAGATGACTATTGAACACTTGAGTCATAAGTGACCAAACTCTAGCTGTCATGAAGAATAATACTGCATTCCTCAGCCATTACATAGGCTTCCAACAGATAGACAAATGCCAGGTAGGTATTTACTTTGCCTTCTTCTTCTCATATGAACTCATCATTTATGTTGTACCCCTTTGTTTCTATAATTTCTTTCAACAATTCTTTATCAAACTTTTTACTTCTTGGTAGTTGAGTCTTTTTAATAAATGTGATTTTCCTCTTATATATGGGCTTTGGATTCCATCATATTGCATAGGTCATAAATCATAAAGATTCTGATAAAGGTAGACCTGAATATCTTTTGTTTTTCGACGCAATCTTAGTTTGTTTGTTATCCTGCATTTCCCGATATCATGTTCCATTGCGGTAGCACTTCTATGTAACACACACACACACACACACAGTGCACATTTCAGCTGCCACTGAGCTGCTTTCCCACCGTATGGAAAGATGGGTTTCCATGGAAACGGTACCAAAGAAAACTGCCAACTAAGCATAAATGACGCTCCCATTGTTGATGATATGCTCAGAGTCTGAGCAGAATACAGAGAGACAGGAACCACAATACACCCATAAGAGCTTATCAATAAACCGCCCTTGAACTAAAGATTAAAACATTTGGAATAAAATCAAATATAAAAATAACCCATATGTCCAATGGAGCTCTTAAGGGAAGGCTGCATTGGCTGGTCACTGACTTATTAAAGAGGGGTGAAACCTTTATTCATAAGCCCAGTGAATCAAGTAGAGATCCACACAGGCCTATTGAAGTGACAGTTCAATAGAGGATGGCCTTATAATAAGGTCCGATGTGCAGTGTTTAGCACTGCCAACTTTACTGTAGTACTCACGCACACACACACGCACACACAGTGCACGCACACACACACGCACACACACACACACACGCAGGCACGCACGCTTTCATCGAACAAGATCAAAGCTCACTTCATAGCTGCTGAGGACAGTACGCCCATGGTGCTCTTGATAGATGTCTCAGTGCTTCGTCGTGGGGTTATGGGTTAAATGATCCTGCGGGAGCGTTATGTGAAGTGTATCTAGTGAATCTAGTGTATCTAGTGTGGTTCTGATAATAATCTGGCTTCGGATGTGACTATTATACACCATAAGTACAGGGTGCGGTTTAAATTGGTAGTTGACCAACTTTGTGATTCTTGCAACGCCCCCCCCCCCCCCAGATGCAGCTATTTTGTTTTTTCCCAGGTACGCAAAGGTGTATCCCGGGCCTACGTCCTCTACTCCTCTCCCTCTCTCTCCGTCACACCCTCCCTATCTCACCCTATCACTCTCTTTATGTCTCTCTCCATCCCTCTCTCCCCTTTTCTCTCTCATCCTGCTCTTTCTGTCTCCCTTTATCTCTGATCTCTTATTCTCTCTCTCTCTTTTGAAAATGACAAACAAATTGTTGTAATATTCATTAATATATATTATATTAGGATTATGGTAATGTCGATGGCAGACTCCTGATCTTGCATAGTCATCAGACTGTGCGTCCCCTGGGAACGACACACGCGCTACACCGTAGCACTACATGGACGCCTGGTTTCGGGATCAAATCTCGCAGGCAATTTCATGGCTGCTTTCCCCGGCAATATCTCATCTTTACCCAAGAAATCACAGACACGAAAAATCCCCCCCATCCAGAGTACCGCCCTAAAGCATTAAGACTACTCCTCGGAGGGCTCTCCAGCAACAGTAAACTCATGGGGCTGAACGTACGCCGAGACAGCGACATAAAAGTGGTTCGGTCCGTGCAGGGATGCATGACTATGTGATTATACACGTCTGGCAAGAACAGAATGTTATCAGCCTCACATCCACAGGCTTATGGCTGAGTTCAGTTTCATGCAAACCAGTAGTGTTATCACAATCCCATTGATTATCGTTAGCCTTGTAGCATAATTGCCGAAGTCATATTTTAAGGTTCATCTTGTATTTAGCGTAAAAAATGCAAAGTGAAATAGATGACGCGGGCAGATAGTGATTATTGAATGTAAAAGCACTCTGATTGGCTTAGGATATAGCCAATGAGGCACAGTGAATCAGCAGTGTTAGGAGAGTACAGTTTGGTTAGATACCACAATCTGAGGCAATAATGCTATGAGGCTAACGTTATGAAATAATCATAGAACAAGCAGTTTTTAATGGATAAAGCCAAATGGAAGTTCAATTGATCTTTGGCTCTTCTGAGCTAAATAGTCCTTGGTTAATGGTCGATACCTAACGCTGAACTTACTGCACATGATTATGTTCTGCAGGTACCAGAGGTTTAGTTAAGCCTGCACTGTAAGCGAGTACCACTGCATCCATCACCTTTGTTCTGAATTGGTTTAAATTGGGATTGTTTACAGAGTAAAGCCCATCCATCCATGACTTCGTAAAGCAAGGCATCGTTTTCCTCCCTGAATCAATTAGGTCTGTGAAGAGCCATGGCCACCGTTCCCCAGATGGAGAGAATGGGCCATTTAATATACAAAGCGTTTTTAATAATTTTCCATTTTTTTCATTATTTTTAAACATAAGTTGATATAATGGTACGCAAAAATGATGCAGTGGAAAAGTGACCGTTTTTGGTAGAGCATGGAGACACATAGAGCATGCAGTGTCTGGCCCAAGGGCACTGCAATAATATTTAACGCACACTTCTGGGATAAAAACCTCTTTGACTTAGCTTAACAGACTAAACTAGTGGCTTGAATGTATGACCTTAAGAAAGATAAGATACTTTTTCTGGCTGGGTTTTTGTTTCAATAGGTCTTGAATGCATTTGGCTTTTTCATGCCCTCCTTTACATTCCAACATACGTTTATATTGTTGGTGATGTGGTCCAAGATTCCGGACAAATGGTAAAAGAAATGCAGTTTGCAATAAATGTTTATATGGGCCACTGGATGGCCCATATATAAATATATGGGCCACTGGATGGCCCATATATATAAATATATATATATATATATATATATATATATATATATATATAATGAATAATAACAGCCAATTTCTGACCTTGTAAACATTCACAAACAGAACATTTGGCTAGGTAGAACTCTTCAGTGCCAGTGCCACTGATGAAATCAATGCGTTCTGCTAATCAGCTAAATGTTTGAGAAAAGTTAATGCTTTAGGCTTCATCTCAAAAGTCACTTAATAATGTACAATCTTCAGGAAGGCCATGTGCGTGTATGCATGTGTGCGTGCAAGCATGCGCATGTGTGTGTGTGTACGTGCGTGCGATATTATTTCAAAGGAAGCCATCGTTCCCAAGGGGCATTATTTAAAGCGTAACAGCGGCTGTGGCTGATAAATATCACAGATGCATGGCTCTATCTCCTAGAGCAGATGAGTATGTTTGAATTAATGAGGGCCGTTAATGAAGAGCACCAGACAGCCATGCACGGCAACAAAGGAGACGGTACCTCCTGAATCTGAGAGGCCCGCTAACAACGAAGCTCTCTGGTGCTGGGGAACGGCTCACCCGTCTAATGGTGACTCATGTGCTGTCGGCGCGGCCTGGCACCCGGCCCAGCTTCATAAACATCCCTCATTTTCCTCCATAACTGCTTTTCCAGCGGTTATTCCCGACCGAGGAGCGCTGGTGTAGGAGGGGGAGGGTGATGTTATTGGTGCTTAATGTTCAGAGTTAGTGCGCTCGCACATTTACACCTGCACGCCATCCAGCTTTCACCACTTGTATAAAGTTCCCAGGTACTGGTGCTATGCATCAACAGGACAATCTTTATTCTGTGAGTCCAGTTTTTGTGGCAGTCGCCTTATAGGTTGGGGGGGGGGGGAGCTGGCGTATTGCCCTCTGCCTAATATGCCGATAGAGTGTATTTGTGTCCGGCTGGCACCCTTAATGTAGGCTTTGGCTGGGACCAACCTGACTCGCTGGAGTCAAATGCCTCATTACAAACCTTTGACATTCTACTTACTGATTTAATACTGCCTGGCGAGATCCAGCCGCCAATGTAATTTGTCTTATATGAGATTAATACACTTTTAATTGGTTTGGTTTTTAGTGATGTAGCCAGTGTGTGTGTGTGTGTGTGTGTGTGTGTGTGTGTGTGTGTGTGTGTGTGTGTGTGTGTGTGTGTGTGTGTACGTTCGGTGTGTATTTGAAGAATAACGAAGGGATACATATCGATTTAACGTCCATCCATCCATCCATCCATCCACCGTGTCTATTGTTGTGTATTGAAACGCGGCCAGTTCTAACTCCTACACGCCAAGAGAGAGTATTGACCGGCCGCAGAAGGGCTGTTAAACACGCCTTGAGACCCACGGCAAGTCATCAATCTCCGCTCTAGTCTGAGCAAACAAACCGTATATATTGTCAGGTGTCACGACCACTCACTGGTGAGAAGGAATACGGCACTTTGTTTGGGAGGCTACTGGGTAGAAGTAACGTATTGTTAGCCTTGTAGCATAATTGCCTGAGTCCTATTTTGAGGTTCATCTTCTATTTAGTGTCACAAATGCCCAAGTCAAATAGATGACTCAGGCAGATAGGGATGATGGAATGTAAAAAGCACTCTGATTGGCTTAGGATATAGCCAATGATGCACAGTGAATCAGCAGCATTAGGGGAGTAGAGCTAGGTTAGATATCACAATTTGTCCAACATATGACTCTTTCTCTCACAATTATGCTATGAGGCTAACGGTATGTGAAACATAAGTAAGTACACAAGTAAGTGTTGTCATAACAACATGTATTTTTATCTGTCTTTAGTCTTTATATGGAATATAAAGGCTGAAACAAAGAGATGCTCAGTCTAACCATTGAGTCAGCGTGTTGGTCGTGTGGATCTTTCTCGTTCCATAGCCTAGCTCCTAGCAGCATTAGCCTCCACATACTTCAGCACCGTGGGGGAGTTCAAAGCACCTGCTTTATTGGTCCCTTGGATCCCTTAACTCTCTACGGTGGGCTATGCAATGCCTCCTCTCACATGTAACACATGTGTGAGGATCCCTTGACACTCAGCAGTGTGCAATGCCTCCTCTCAAATGTAATAGAATGTGTAAGGACACCTTAACTCTCCATTGTGTGCAATGCATTTTCTCCCATGTAACACATGTGTGGCTGTTCGGGATAGTTGCTCACTCCACCTCAACTTTAACTCAGGGTCTGCGTCTTGTGGTCTACGAACAAACAGAACGGCATAATTACCATCATCCTTTTTCTATATTTTTGTTTCACCAATCACCAAGAAAGTATAGTATATATTATATAGAGATGATAGTGTAGGCATGGCGGATTTTCAGTACATTTGAAATGATAAAAATAATGTTCTCCCGTAGCATTGAGATGTTTAAATAAGGTTTTGTAGAGATAATGTAATATATATATATTATTGTTGCTGCATTTTGTATAAGGGTGAGAAAATATGAAACACAATAAAGAAAAACAATGATATAGCCTAGCCCGATATAGTCTGTGCTAGTCTCTCCATCCCCCCCCCCCCCCCCCCCTCCCCCTCTCTCTCTCATGATTGTCTCTCGCTAAGGAGATTAAGATAGCATGCGTCAATCCAGGATTGAACGAGAGAGACCCACGCCAGCTCCTCATATGCAGCCAACACCACAGCAGCAGCGCGCAGGCCGGAGGCAGCACTGGCAGCAGTGCGTCTGCTACTTCCTGCTATGATGCCTGACGTTTACCGCATCGTGACTGTATCAGGGCTATGTGTAGCGTTTAATACCAGATTAACTCTGTGATATCATTAATCTTAACATCTGTGTGTGTGTTTGTGTGTGCATGTTTCTGTTTGTGTATGTGTGTATGTATGTATAATATATGTATGTATGCATTTATATATGTATACCATTGCTGCTTGGTTA